>NC_045543.1:4247414-4474478 GCF_009769535.1 Thamnophis elegans | reverse complement strand
ATAGAGTTGCTGTAATCTTAAACACTCTTATTTAAAATACTGTGTTGCTAACATTGTCTACATAGGAATACCTTCCATTTCTCTTTGAAGCTTTATCCCCCATTTCCTGAAGATCGGTAATACTAATACAGTGTAGAAAAAACAGTGTAAAAGAACACCTTGAAAAGTGACAATTACTAAAATAAATTCAGGAGTTCTTAATATGAAGTCTATTCTATGGACTTTTTCTCATTTAACATTCTGAAGGCTTAAAGTCTCATTACTAGGTAGTAAATTTTGTCATATAAAGCATCTTTATCTCTTGAGCCTGTAAGTTAACACTTTATGTGAAGACACTCTTACTCTTTAAATAATAATGTTAAAGAAATAACTGGACAAGTTTTGTGTGCAAACTTTTATATTGTTACATTCATATTGGACATGATAGTATGAAAGGTTGATATTAGAATGCAGGTGATTATGCTTCAAGTATGAAAAATCCCAATTGAGAAGAAAATAGTGTATGAGATTAGCCATCAAATGTCATCAAGCAATTATAGGAAAATCATGAGCTTTGTTTCAACCAGAAGTTGAATTCCTAAGAATAGCATTTCAAGTGTGCACATTTAGCAAATCCTAAGAAGTACAGAATTCCATGAGTTCTGCTGAATAAGTATGTTTAATCTTGTAGATTTTCATTGAAGTTAAAGTAGAGATGGACTGTATTTTTTTGTGTGTGTGTGTGAAGGCCACATGCTTTCAAATACTTCGCAGATTGCACTGATCAACAACAGAATTAAATACTGGTAGAGACCAGGGTGGATTGCTGTCCATTTTACTACCGGTTCGCAACCATGCGCAATGCATGCGTGCACTGTTCATTGTAAATGAACAATTTATAGTGAATTGCGCATGTGCAGTCACTAGAAAATAACATGGCAGCGGCCCAGCGGCGGTGAGGGAACCAGTTTGGGGGCGTGGCAGGCCTGGGTTGCTGCTGGTTCTGCGACCCAGGCCCGAATGCCACTACCAATTCGGACGAACCTGGTTGAACCGGGAGCAACCCACCCCTGGTGGGGACTCCCGCTTTTTTTTTTGTCTGCCATTTTCCTAACTCCTAACTTTTTTTCAGGAATGGGAAAGTGGATCTTACTAGAAACTTGAACATATGTTGTCAACTTTTGAATATGGAATGAAAGCTACAGTTCAGTTCATTCAATACTGTCCTAGATAGTTCAAACACTTCTAGGGAGTTTAAAAGTTGATTTTCCTTGTGTATCCTCAGCTATTTTTGTCCTGCCTGACAGGTAATCAGTGAAATAATGCTACAGCATATGTAGCTTTGGTTTTTGACTGTCAAACTCCAGGATGTGGCATCCATAGAATATTACAGAGGGATGTGACTACATGATACAGCTTGCTACCAAAGTATAAAAAATGGATTTATGCATTTTTCTTAATTATAGGTTGCATCACAAGAACCTTCGTGCAAAATAACAAGCTATGATCTGTTATATGCAGTAGGTTAAAAGTTCTTGAGTAAAATGAGTTTTATAACAGATGTCAAATGTGCTTTGTTGTTTGCTTATAATTTTACTTTGATTTTCTAGTAGGTTTAGTTTTGTACGTTTTTGTATATCTTTATGATACCTACCGGTAGATGTGCATTGTTGCCAATGATCCAGGCTATTTTCCATACATTATTTCTCTGGTGTCCCAAGCTTCAGAGAAAGGAAGAATCTGAAAGTTACATTTTAATGTTTTGAAAATATATTGGTGAAATATAATGAATAACAAAATACAATCATGATTTGTGCAGTTGAAAATGACATATAGTGATTAAAATAAAAGATAAAATATAATAAAAAATAAGACTCATGTAGTAGCATATAAAATAAATCCAGTCTTTGTCTACATAGGAATGCATTCCATTTCCATTTAAAGTTATTGCTAAAAACCATACCGAAACACTGTATATTACTCCATTTTCTTATTTTTAGAATGTAAAAATATTTCAAAAAATGATAAAATAACCTTTTTTTGTAGGGAATCTAGAAAATTGCTATCAACCGCTTTCAATTTCAGTGATAGTGAAATGTTCTGGATTGGCTTTTGTGTTTGTTGCAATATGGCTCTTCTAGAAAAGTTAGAAATTAGCTTTTGTTTCTGTACTACTTTTTAATAATAAAGAATTATCCTTTTCATTCAGGAGCTTTAGCGTCAGTCCCAAGACCTTAACCACTACCCTATACTGACACATGAATATTTTTTTAAAAGTCATTTCAATTGAGTTAATTTGCTAGAGACTTCATAAACATATTGTGTAGCATCATTGAGGAAGTACTTATAGGAATTATTTGAATTAATATGAGTAACATATTGGAATGTATTTCCAGCTTCATTAATTTGCCGTATCTACAAATCTAATAGTCATCCGTGTTTTAGGAAGTTCTGTCTGGTGACCTGCAGGAAATATTTTATTCAGTCCTTTTTTTATTATTTTGAACTTCTCACTCAGAACTGATTTTTAAAGAGTTATATTAGCATTCATTATTAATGCTAGGATAGCTAACCACTCATCTGTGCACATTCTGTGAGATAGTCTTACTGCAAGTAATCTCTATAATAACAGGCCCAGAATTCATTTGCTTCCTCACAGTTTTCAAACCAGGAGAATTTCTATATTGAATTTTATTTAAAAATGTTACAACAGAGTGCACTTATGTTAATATTGTAAAATGTGGAATGCATTTTAGTGAGAAGGAAAGACAAGTTATGAAAGGCAACATGAAGGGAATATTGCTTTCCCACATATGTCTTTTTCCCTGGTTTTACAAAGTCTATTAGCATATCTTTATGCAATGGAAATTTTACCTCCTAACTTCAAGTTGAATAATATTAAGGTATATTGAATTGGAATATAGGAGAGAATTCCAGTCTCTGTTTTATTTATAACTAATACTACTAGTTTCCTTATTTAAATAAGTACATGGTATAATACATTTTCACAACCTTTCATCAGCAAAGTTTGATTACTAATGATCACTTGTTTAATCTAATTGCAAGCTGTAAATGAAACAGGATAAATACAATATGTTACCTAAACAATTTTGTATGCCAATGGGAAAGTTGGAGTATAAAGGCTTCATGATGAAAATTCTGTAAAGGCTTAAATTAATTCCACTGAGCAGTGAGGTTTACTTGTGTTAGGTAGTAATTATTATATTTACATATACCACTTTGCATGAAATACAGCCTCAGCAGCTGATTTTCTGTACTTGTATGCCTTTATTCTTTCTGTATTGCTCTATGTAGCTTTATCACTTTTCCCCATGTGCTTTTTAAAATGTATTCTTTCAGACAATTAAAGTATCTCAAATTGATTTTCTAATCATAACTAAGATAGTTATGACAAATTACATAATATAAAAATATATGTTTGCTTCAGTGGTGGTCATGGTCTTCAGTTCTTTTGTGCACATTGGGTAGATAAAGGGAAGGTGAAAATTTAACCTCTTAGGTCTATCTGTCCCACTGTTGAAATAAAAAGTGGAAACCCAGCCTATATTTGACAGAATAGAATAACAGAGTTGGAAGGACCTTGGAGGTTTCTAGTCCAACCCCCTGTTCAGGCAGGAAACCCTGTATCACTTCAGACAAATGGTTATCCAATCTCTTCTTTAAAGCCTCCAGTGTTGGAGAATTCACAACTTCTGGAGGCAAACTGTTCTACTGGTTAATTGTTCTAACTGTTAGGAAATTTCTCCTCAGTTCTAAGTTGCTTCTCTCCTTGATTAGTTTCCACCCATTGCTTCTTGTCTTCAGGTGCTTTGGAAAACAGCTTGGCTACCTCTTCTTTGTGGCAGCCCCTGAGATATTAGAAGACTGCTATCATGTCACCCCTATTTTTTTTTAATTAAACTAGACATACCCAGTTCCTGCAACTGTTCTTTATATGTTTTAGCATCCAGTTCCCTAATTATCTTTGTTGCTCTTCTCTGTACTCTTTCTGGAGTCTCAACATCTTTCAGTCTCAACATTTCTACTAGAGCAGTGTTTCTCAACCTTGGCAACTTGAAGATGTCCGGACTTCAACTTCCAGAATTCCCCAGCCAGCGAATGCTGTACTAGAGAGACTAAAGACAAACTTAAAAGTATGAGGGGATTGCACATTGCTTGTGTTATGCATAGGTTTATTCGTTATTTCAAATAGTAACAGATGACTTCTGTTGAATTATCATATTTTGAAAAAGACCTTGGTTGATCTTTTTTTTGAAATACATATATCTTCTTTTAAGTGGTCTCTTCTAGTGTATATTTTGAGCTATGACAATCCAAAATACTGCAGTGCGTGCTGATAATACATGTTTAAAGGAAATATTATTCATTTGGCATCAGTTTCTTTATTACTACTAGATGTAAAATAAAACCGTGATATAATAAAGTAAGACATTTTAAAGATAAATTGCTGTTGCTGTATCAAAATACCAAATAAATGTTTGACATGTGCAGACATTTTGTTTGTAATTCATTTTTAACCATTTATTATTATGACACTAAAAGCTGAATACCTTGAACATTATCTGTATACAGATCAGGGACATGCAGTCACTAGAGGCAAGGGAGGCGGGGCCTCACCAGTCTCCTCAGGGAAAGGAAAGGATTTTAAATTATTTTCTTAAATAATTAAAGCCAGGGTAGTTGCGACCAGATTTCAAGTCACAGTGGCTTGGTGTCTGCTCTCAGTATTAACTAGGAGGAGGCCTCTTTTGCATAAGGAATTTTTCGCCTTTTAAGAGTTAAGCAAGGGTTAACAAGCAAAGAATTCCTTATGCAAATGAGGCACGTATTCTCTCGCCTCCTGTAGAGGGCATTTTTAGAGGCTTTTTAGAGTTCTCTGGGAGCAACTAGCTCAGTCTGACAGAGCTCTGGCTTTTCAAGAGGGGAGGGCAGGGCAGGGAGAAGCAGAGTTGAAATCGTCTCTGAAACAGCTGGAAAAGGTGCATGTGGGGAGGGGGAGGAATTCAAAAAGTTTGATCGGAAGGCAGCAGGAGAAGGGGGTGGTATGGCAGAGGAGCTGCTTTCAAGCCTTTGGAAAATATATCCAATCCAACTTCTGTGTTTGTTTGAGAGTGAGTGAATGAGAGAGGGATCGACGTTCTCTGTGTGCGGGTGTCTGTTTGAGAGAGGGGGGAGGGAGGGAGAGAGGGAGGGAGAAGAAAAAGAATGGGAAAACTTATTTTGCAAGGGGGAAAATGCTGTCGCTTTAAATCGGAACTGAGCATGCCTGGCTGTGGAATTCTGGGAGTTGAAGTCCACAAGTCTAAAAAGTGCCTCACCAGGGCTAAAGCTGACGGCACGTCACTGATACAGATATAACTGAAATTGTTTTTTCTAGTGATAGACATGAAATCATTTTGTCATCCGCCTCTTTCAGTATGTTACTGACACATTAAAATGGTTCCTTCTGTTTACGTAGATAACTGCCATTGTGGAACCTGACCCCTAAGGATGGCTAATCTGATGTCTCAGAGCTTGGTGACTTATGTGGAAGAAGAAAACGTTTTTGCTTTGAAAGCATTTCTTGAGAAGTGCAAAGACGTGGATGAAAGGGATGAGGTATGATAAAATGAAGTGAAAACTTTGAAACTATCCAGTTTTGAGTAGTTTTTGAAAACTATCAGAGGCTGCGGAAGCATGGCAAATTGCTGATGTACATTCTGTTCACCATTTCAGAGCAATTAATTTGTGATCTTTAAATGTGGGATGTTGACATGGTCAGATTACTTTTTTTTTCTAGTCTGTAGCTAACCTCTATTGCAGTGTTTCTCAACCTTGGCAACTTGAAGATGTCCGGACTTCAACTCCTAGAATTCCCCAGCCAGCTTTCGCTGGCTGGGGAATTCTGGGAGTTGAAGTCCGGACATCTTCAAGTTGCCAAGGTTGAGAAACACTGCTCTATTGTAAACCTGTGTAGTCATTTCAGAGGTGGGTTCCTACCGGTTTGGATCGGTTTGGCCGAGTAAGTAGTAACCCGGCCTGCCACGCCCCTGAACTATGGCGCCGCCATCTTGTTTTTTCCTTCTGCGCATGCACAGAAGCATTTCTTAGTATTGTGCATGCGCATCAAGCGCACACAGCGCGTCCTGAGTGAATTGGCGGCAGCAGCACCCGGAACCCACCCCTGGGTCATTTGATGTTTTGCTTAACTTTGTTTAGTGTCAAAGTTGCTGGTCCCAGTTAGGATTATAAAATGAGAACTACCTGTTGTGTTGTTTTTTCCCACTACTGTTTTAGGAGATATGCTTCAGTGTCTAAGTAAACCTTGAATACTACATGGCTTTTTGCTATAAGAATTGTTAGATAGCCTTTTCCTATATGTATATATTATTTTTATTGCAGAATGGTCAGACTCCTTTGATGCTAGCTGCAGAGCAAGGCAATTTAGAAATTGTCCAAGAACTGATAAAAAAAGGCGCCAATTGTAACCTGGAAGATTCAGTAAGTACTAAGAAGCTTATTCTGGTTTATACTTTATCTCTCCTCCAGCATTTAATTTGCCATCAGCCTGTTATATCTTTAAATCAGACCTGTGAACACAAAATATACAACAGATAAGACTGTGCCATTCCATACTATTGTTTGTTGTTACAGTAAATAAAGTATGATATCATGTCTGCAAATCGTTTTTGTTAAAGCTTAATAGTTTAAGGGAGTTAATTCAAGCTAGAACAAACTTTTGATTGTGGCTTCTGCCTGTCCAGTGGTGGGACTTGAATAACTTAACAACGGGTTCTCTGACTGGGTACGTGTGGCTGGTTGGTCATGTGACTGGGTGGGCGACATCATTCATCACACTTAGCCCCGCCTCCTGGCCACATGCCTCAAAGGCAGAGGTAGGATTCAGCAGATTGGGGCCAATCCCACCACTGTCTGATGCTGCGCCCCCTGTTTTTGGCGTTTTTTCAGGCTGTTTTCAGGCCGTTTTTTTTGGGCCAAAAAATGGCTGAAAAACAAGCGGGGGCAGGGCGAGCCAGTGGTGGGATTTGCCAGTGCGCAAAATCTTAACTACTGGTTCGCTTGAACCGGTGCGAACTGCCAGCAGCCCACCTCTGTGCCTGTCCTAATAGATTTGGAGAAGTGGGCAATGCTCTGGGCCCCATCAGTGAGACAATGTTATCTGATGGGTCCTTGGAAGTGTGCCTTCTCTGTCATGGCACTGGCCTATCCTATCTTGGAATGTCCTAGTCTTGGAGATATGGATGATTGCAACCCTGTTGCCCTTGAGAAAAGTGGTGAGGATTTGGTCTTTTCCTCAGGCATTGTGGCCAAGTTATTAATGGAGTTGGGAGGCAGATAGATGAATGCGAGTTTCACCTTTTAAAAAAATTCTTTTTTATTGGTTTTATTGTAATTTCTTTGATTGTTATGAGCTGTCCAAAACCATTGACAATCAGGTGGTATTTAAATTTAATTATTATTATTAAGGCCTCAACCTTATTTTTTTTAAAAAAGCTGTGTGCATTTTTATTTTGTTTATAGCTAGCTGAACGTTCTTTCTAGTGTATGAGCTATATAAATTTGTTTAATAAATGAAATACATATAAAAGCTTGTTCTTAAGTCCTTATAAAACCCTGACATTTTCCTTCTTTGATTGCCCTATTTTAGGATAATTGGACAGCTCTTATCTCTGCATCTAAAGAGGGGCATATTGCTGTTGTAACAGAACTCTTATCATGCAATGTGAATAGAACATCGAGACATGGTATATTTTTACTTTTATAATAACATCCAAGTGTTATTTTCCCAGTATCTTCATTTGTTAGATTTATATCCTGCATTCATGCAAATCTGCACCAGGCCTCCTTCCAAGCCTTCTCCCAATTCATGTGCTAGCCCTTCCCAGTGCATGCGCTGGACTCCCCAACCCCACTTGTATGCGTCTTCCTGGGATTCCTGCTGCCTTCCGCTGAATACCCTTAAAGTTACTGGGACTGCTGGGATTGTCATTGCCAAGTGATGTACTCATGATATTGCGCTTTCCAACTGCACTTTTAATGATGGCAGTCATTGCTGTCACCACTTGAGAACTACCTGTATACTATTTAGCTCCTTTTAATTACGATGTTAGAACTCAATTTGGGTGTGTTAGTGTTAGGTGATTGTCTTTCTTGGAATGTAATGCCAGAAGTTCATATAGATGTTTTACATAATAGAATGCATTTGCTAATTGAGTAAGAGAATTTCAAAGGAAATTCACAAGTGCACTGTCCAGCAGTAACAGTACAGAGAATAACCCCATATGAATAAAATCCATACTTCTTGCATTTCACTTTCCTTTACCCCATTGTTACATGTATTTCCTTTCTGTCTTGTTTACTATCAGTGTGTGTAAAACAAAGGCCACACAGTGTGTAGAAAGGTCAAGACAGGGTGATTGGGTGGAAGTGTTGTGCACATTGGCACATCTATATGTGCAGCTGTATTTATATAGATATCATAAGTGAGGGTAATGCTCTATGCTTCTGATGAAATGGATCCCAAACCTTACACAGTAAGACCTTTATTATTCTTTAAGAACCGTAGGACTTCGTTTTCGTTGCAACGTAATACTTTTTGTGTTCTTTTGGAAATGAATATATATTGCTGTCTTGAAGATAATTCAGCAATTATGTAGCTTAGTCCTTTGTTTAATTGTAGGAATGCTATGATTTTCTGTTTTATGGTTTTAGGGTGGGTGGACAGCCCTTATGTGGGCATGCTACAAAGGCTGTACTGAAGTAGCTGAACTGCTTCTTGAAAGAGGAGCAAACCCAAACATCACTGGTATTGTAAGTTCATTTCCCCCCTTTTTGCAGTCAAACATTAACATTATATCAATTGGCATTTGGAATTGTTTATCTTGAATGATATTATTCAGATAATTATAGAATGTGAGGTAGAAAGTCTTCTGTTGGCCATTAGTCTAGCACTAGTCATTTTTAGTTTGTGTAAATTAATATTTTCCCATAAAAGACTGTTCTGACCACCCCTCTTCAACATCAAGCACGCCGAGACAAAGATACTTCAAGGATTTATTAACACACAGACTAGACGTTGGCAGAAATCCAGCACAGACTAACCTTGGCAGCAATCCAGCAATCCACGAGAGTTCTCCAGCTCTAGTAAATACGTTGATTCCTGCGATGAGCTTGTGGAAAGCCATTCCTTTTATAGTCTTGAGAGGAGCCTAATTACCACCAGCTGAGTTCAATTATCTCCTGTAACTGCGTAACTGTTCTTTACGCCTATTAGCCCTCTGTTGCCGCGCATCCAGGACCAACTCCCTTGTCTCCTCCCCACTGCTCCAATGCATGACGTCAGGATCACACTCCCTTGTCTCCTCCCCACTGGTCCAAGGCTCAGGTGCCTCCTGGTGGCCAACCAGCCTCTCTGCGCCCTGCTCAGAGTCAGAACCCTGTCCAGGATCCTCCACAGCTGAATCATAGGGCCCCTCGCTGTCGGAGTCTGGTTGCAGCTCCAACAGCTCCTGCTGGGCCACAACAAAAGACTATAGATAGGCCTTGTTTAATGACTACAATTGGGACTGGCAACTCCCAATTAAGCAAAGTGAAATTGCAATTGTGCTTATGATCTTGCTTCAGCTTTCCTTTGCTTTACAGGCCTGTGAAGGTTGAAAATGCAAGGATAGGTCATAAAGTTCCTTTTCCTCACAATTGTAAATATGAATGATTGCCAAATGAGACAGTTGTTAACAAGGACCAACTATAATGCTTTTAAAAATGTTGTGCTGCACTTTGAAACAATAATTTTAATTTAACATGATGCAACTAATTACTTGCAGAATTAATTCAAGATAATAGAAATTATTTTCGATAAAAGTGAATATTTATAGACAATGGATTAATAGTCTAGAAATGTCTTCAAGGAAACAACCAAGCTTATAAAGCACTGAGACTCCTCATAATAGAAATTCTCAACTACCATATTTTTCGGAGTATAAGACGCACCTTTTTTCCTCAAAAAAGAGGCTGAAAATCTAGGTCCGTGTTATACATCAAATTCAGCATTTTTTGCCTCCTGAAGCACCGCCCCTTCATCAAAATGGCCTTGCAAAGCCTTATGAAGGCTTTCAGAGAGCTTCTGGGGCTGAGGAGGGCAGAAATAAGCCAAAAACGTGCCGTTCCCCCCCCCCCCAGCAGCACGCTATAAGTCTCCATAAGGCTATGCATGCAATTTTTTGACAAAAAACTGGCCCGTTTTTCAGAGGTTTGCAGAGTGCAAAAACTTTTTTCTTTTGGAAAGTTCTTTAACCGATGAGAATTACATTGATCAAGTGCTGTGCAAGCAGGAACAAAGTCTTAAGGTTTGTCAGCGATTTCCTTCTTCAGCACATGGATAAATACACCTGGAAACATCTACACCTACCTACCTCTCTCTCTCCCTACCTACCTACTGTATTTCTCTCTATCCCCCTACCTACCTACCTACCTACTACCTACCTACCTACCTACCTACCTACTCTCTCTCCTTCCCTCCCTATCGACTGTATTTCTCTCTCTCTTTCTATTTCTCTCCATCCTTCTACCTACCTACCTACACTACCTACCTACCTACCTACCTACCTACCCACACTCCCTCCATTCCTCCCTATCTACTATATTTCTCTCTATCCCTCTATCTATCTACCTACCTACTCTCTCTCCCTACCTATCTACTGTATTTCTCTCTTTTTCTATTTCTCTCTCGCTATCCCAATACCTACCTACCTACATACTCTTCCTACCTACCTACTGTATTTCTCTCTCTTTTCTATTTCTCTCCGCTATCCCAATACCTACCTACCTACATACTCTCCCTACCTACCTACTGTATTTCTTCTCTATTTCTCACTATCTCTATCCCTTTATTTACCTACCTACCACCTACCTACCTACCTACCTACCTACCTATTGTATTTCTATTTTTCTCCCTCTTATCTACCTACCTACTTTTAAAAAAAAATTGCCTCTTCAAAACCTTCATGCGTCTTATACTCCAAAATATATATATATACAAAAAATATATATAAAAAGGCACACTCAGCCATGTTTTGCTGCTTTCAACAACATTAAAACAAGTGTTGGTTAACCAGATGAGAACTTGCACAAGAGTTCTTGTTCCATGTAGATTAACTGTATTTTTTAGCGGTGCTTGAAAAACATGTACAAATTTGGTTCTGTCAATAGAGACAGAATATTGCTATTTAATAGCTATTATGAAAATACATTGCTGTACTTTTTTCCTAATATCAGCTATCATGATTAAGTGAACTTTTGTTAAGAAGAAATCATTTTATTTTTCATTTGATTTCTAACATACTGGATTGAGTCAGACTCATACCTGATAACTGAAGTGAGCCTGAAGACTAAGGTGAGCCAATAGCATTTATTCTTAATGTTTCCAATTGTTTTTTTTTAGCAATATAGTGTGTATCCGATAATTTGGGCAGCAGGCCGAGGCCATTCTCGTATAGTACAACTGTTGCTGCAGCATGGAGGTAAAGTCAACTGCTCTGACAAGGTAAAATTGAAAGCATTTGCTTAAGATTGGAACGCATTGGAATTCATCTCCCTCCCTCCCTCCCTCCTTTCTTCCCCTATCTATCATCTATATGTACATTATAGATAATATAGGTATATACTAACTATGCTGGAGGAGAGTCAGATTTGTAGTTCTTTTAGCTTCCTATAAAAATTGTGGTGGTAAAGAGATTGTATGGTGCATTTTTGCATCATGTAAATCTTTTAATCTTCGCCCTAAAATCCAGCTCTTAATAACAATGTCTCATCTCTGCCCACTTGCCAGTTTATTTACATATACATACATACATACATACATACATACATCATACATACATACATACATACAAGTTCCTTATCAGCCTTATCAGTGACTTTAAATGCATACCTATTTCCCTGGCTCAGCTGATAAGGAGAAGAACCTTGTGGCTTAATGGTTAACACATCTGCCTAAGATGCAGTACAGCACAGGTTCTAATCCCAGTAAGGGCATGGCTAGCTGATGAGAGCTAAATAGCTTGAAATAGATCTATACTAGTTTCCCTTTATTTATTTATCAGCACAGATACAACACAAATGTAACAAAGGCAACAGTAAAAATATTGGGTTTCTGTCTGGATGGTCTCTTGTGACGAGCCGATAGACAGAGAATGGAAGTAGTAAACTTCCTCCCATATTTGGGCATACCGGGGGTTGTGACTTTAAATGCATACCTATTTCCCTGGGTCAGCTGATAAGGAGAAGAAACTTGTGGCTTAATGGTTAACACATCTGCCTAAGATGCAGTACAGCACAGGTTCTAATCCCAGTAAGGGTATGGCTAGCTGATGAGACCTAAATAGCTTGAAATAGATCTATACTAGTCTCCCTTTATTTATTTATCAGCACAAATATAACACACACACACACACACAATATTTATATCTGTATTTGAAGCCACGTTTATCAGTCAAACTATAGTTTATCAGTGGTATTTTTTTCTACCAGTATGGTACTACAGCATTGATCTGGGCAGCAAGAAAAGGACATCTGGACTGTGTAAAGTATTTGTTGCAGATGGGAGCAGATGTGGATCAGGAAGGAGCTGTGAGTATAACTCTTATTTTTTTTAAAAAATAGCTAAATATATTCTAATCAAAAGCAACATATTTATTAATTGTATTCAGTTTATAAGTTCCCTTGGTTATCAAGTAAGTCTAGACATCATACAACACATCAGGGAAGTAAATGCCAAGAACTGAATAGTGGACGTTTGATGTCCATGTCAAACACAGGCTTCTTTGTTTTGTCAAAATAAAGCATTTGTAAAAAAAAAAGAAAAGAAAAATACAGTATATCAGTGTTTCTCAACCTTGGCGACTTTAAGTCCTGTGGACTTCAACTCCCAGAATCCCCCAGAAATCCACAGGACTTAAAGTCGCCAAGGTTGAGGAACACTGCAGTATATGTTTACATTTGGTATTGAAGAAATGAATACATTAGAAGAAAATATTCTGATTCATGTTAGTAAGTGTATTTTATTCTCTCTCAGAATTCTATGACTGCACTGATTGTAGCAGTAAGAGGTGGCTTTACAGATTCCGTGAAAGAAATCCTGAAAAGAAACCCAAATGTGAACTTAACAGATAAAGATGGAAATACAGCTTTGATGATTGCTTCAAAGGAGGGACACATAGAAATTGTGCAAGATCTCCTAGATGCAGGAACGTACGTGAATATTCCTGATCGAGTGAGTATGTATTTGTGTGGCATAAAAGTGTTGCTTTATTTGTGTGTGCCATGACACTTTGAAAGCTAATTTGGGAATATCTGAAGTAGAGGGTGACTCTGTTGTGTGCTAATTTCAGAGTGGAGATACCGTGCTGATTGGGGCTGTCAGAGGTGGTCATGTTGAAATTGTGAGAGCATTGCTTCATAAATACGCTGATATAGACATTAGAGGTCAGGTAAGTAATTCTCTGTTTAACGATATGTTTCTGAATGTGGCATTTGGAGAATGTAGAAGCATTCCTTGTAGATAGGAGACATATGAGATAATATTTATATTCTGGAAAAAATGCTCATACCAAATGTCAAGGTTTGACTGTGGCAAGTATATTTCTTAAACTTTACTGCACATTGTTTCTATATTAGAATGTAGAACAGGTGCTTTCATTTTTATCTACAGTGAACAGGTACTCAACTTACAACCACTCAGTTACTGAAGCTACAGTGGCACTGGAAAAAAAAAAGACTTGATACTGGTCCTCACACTAACTCACACTCACAGCACCCCTCACTATCACGTGATCAAAATGTGCTTGGCAACTGGCTTGTACTTACGATGGTTGTAGCGTCCCAGGGTTATATGATTACTTTTTGCTTCATTTCCAGCTGGTTTCTGACAAGCAAAGTCAAGTGGGTAAGCCAGATTTGATTAATGATCACATGATTCACTTGACATGTGGCTAAAAAAAAAGTCATAAAATTGGCCCCAACTGACTTAACTATCTTGCTTAGCAACGGAAAACATAAGTCACAATTGGAGACTATCTGTAATTCTTTTGACACTTAGCTGTTATGAACTACAGGTAGTCTTCCACTTACAACAGTTCATTTAGTGATTGTTGAAAGTTACAATGGCACTGATAAAAATGATACTTACAGCCATTGCAGCATCCACCACGGTGACCTGATCAAAATTCAGATGCTTGGCAACTGGCTCATATTTAAGACGGTTGCAGTGTCCTGAGGTCATGTGATCACTTTTGTGACCTTCTGACAGCAAACTCAGTGGGGAAAACCAGATTCACTTAGCAACAGTGTTACTAACTTAACAACTGCAGTGATTCACTTTACAACTATGGCAAGGAAGGTCGTAAAATGGGGCAAAATTAACTTAACAAATGTCTTGCTTAGCAAGAAAAAAATTGGGCTAAATTGTGGACGTAAGTTGAGGACAACCATGTACTTACATCAGGCAAGTGAACAATGTGTTTTAGCTGGATGCAGAAAATAATAGCATGCAATTTATTTTAATCAAGTTTAGGTTCAAAACCCTGAATAGGAGGCACTCTTATAAACTTGTTTCTTAAATATAATGTACATGCGTAGTAATAACAATATTATCATTTTAGGCAGTGTGTGTGTGTATATATATATATATAATTTACACATATAAGGTATATTTGGCTTATGAAATTAATCCAACTAGCTTTTAAAATGTTAATCATGTATTATTCATCTATAGGATAATAAAACAGCTTTATATTGGGCTGTTGAAAAGGGAAATGCTACCATGGTAAGAGATATTTTGCAGTGTAATCCAGACACTGAAATATGTACAAAGGTAAGTATATAATTAATAGTTTCTAATCCTGAATAAGCTTTAATATAGGTGGTTTTGGTGTATTGTTATTGTTTTTTATTTTAAAAAACTCTAGTTCTTGAACTTACTAAAAACTTTATTTGATAATAAGCTTGAAGTTTATTTAATAATATTTCTGTTTACATAGCAATAACCTGTATTAGTTTTCTTAGAAGTGTGACATGTATTTATTAAATTTATATATACCAATAATTTGATTATATATCTCCCAATTGCTGCTTATTACTTTTTGGAATAGTACTAGACAGTAAAATAAATGGCATTTTCCTTATGAATGCATGCATTTAGACTTAACTACCAAAACTAAGCCTCTTCATTGTGGCTCCTACCTTGAGAGCTGTTAGTCAGGTCTACTAACAACATATGGGCTTTATGTTGTTTTGGGAGCAGATATGATTTCTTTTTGTCTTCTGTAATTTTTTATTCTTTTTTTTTTTTATTAAATGTTTTATTCATTTTCATTTTCAATTTTGTACATTCACTTATATACTGGATATTTGCAATAATAATAATATAATAGTAAAAAAGAAAAACCCCAACCTAAACACAACTTATAAACCCAACCTATCGCTTTCATACACCCCTTCTTCTCCCCCTCCAACTTTCCTTTCTCCCTCCAACGATCACCCCTCCTACTTCCCTTTCCCCTCCTATCTTCCTTTCTCGCCTTCCTCACCCTCCTTCCCCTTCATCCTCCTTACATTCCCCTCTTCCTCCCTCCTTACTTCTCCCTCTTCTTTTCCTCTACTTCTCACTATGGTGCATTTCTCTATTCCTTAATCTATTCAGTTACGCTAAAAAGAAAAAAGAAAGGAAAAAAAGCAAAAAGAAAAAAAAAAAAAAATAAAGAGAAATATAAGGATCAACAGTATACAAGTGTATTCTTCTTATTCTATATATTGAAACTATATCTCCACCCGCCCACCCACCCCCAATGAACCCCCTCCCTAACCCCCTCCGACTTCCCAGGTCCCACACCCGGCACAGTTCAGTACCATTCACCTTCAAAATATCTTATTAACAATAATAATGAAAAAAATAAAAAGAACACTCCGAAAAAGAAAAAGAAAAAAAAAACGAAAAAGTAAATAAAAAAAAAATTAAAAATCTTTTGCATTATGCTCAGCCTCCCATCATTCTTAAAATTTAAACAGTGTGAATCATTCCATTTATATTTGTCCTCGTCCCTTACTTCTTTGATATTTACCCCCATCTTCCTGTAGACTCTCCAGATAGCCTTTCTTAACCTTATATTCAAATATTAGTTTATACAAAAATCAATTTATCTTCAAATACAGAGCAGTCTAATCATACTTTCGCTACTCATCTTCCTACCCTTCGTTTCACGTCTCCATTCCTCCCAAGCCCAAATTGCATAAGATTAGGATCTCGCTCTTCACTTTAAAATCCTGAGCTTTTTATGTTATACTTCAAGCATGTAAATCCGTAAAATGTGTGCCCAAAATCCATACCAGTTCGTTCAATCCCAAGATCCCTTCAAATATCCCGCTCCACCTTCCTTTCTGCCCCACTCCTCCCAACTTCATTCATCCCAAACCGCAATTCAAATAAATCTTAGTCCCCGCTTTCCTCACAGAAACACTTCATGCGCAGTTTGGATTGAGATTCAAATAAGTCTTGTAAAAGTCCCGTATAATATCTGTCTAGAATAAGCAATGCTTCTTTCCATTCCTCATCAGTACACAGCTTTACCATTTCATACCAAACAGAAATCCTAAAGTTTTAATCAGTCCAAAAGCTTAGAAAGTATTTAAAGACATCACTGGATCTAATTCTTTACTCTTCTGCCCTTTCGGAAAGAGAAGGCTACCCTCTCCCTTATAACCACATGTCTCGCTGCTTTGAAAATATGACTGAATCCTCAGTTTCCGCTTTTCTGCCTCTCCAGTAGGGGGAGAACAACTCCCTCCTTCTTGTAACCAAGTGACTTGCTGCTTGTCTTTCCTTCACCTTGTCCTTCCGCGTTTCCGAGTGAGTCAAGAAGCCCCGCCTTCAGAGTTTTATAATAAAAGTCCCGAGCTTCCGAAACAGAATTAATACGAAATCTTTGATTTTCAAATGTAACTATGATTCCAACTGGAGCTTCCCATTTATACTGTATTTGACGATTTCTAAGTTCTTGGGTTAAAAAATATAGCCTCTCCTTGCTTGCAGCATCTGGAGCGGGATTTCTTTAAAGACAAACAAATCATGGCCATTGATTCGAGCCTGTTATTGTAAAACTTTTGAGTGATCGCATTTCTGGATTCTCTTGTGAAAAAGTATATAATTATGTCTCTTGGAAGCTGTCGTTGCTCTGCTACACACGAATTCTGGCGATAGATTTTCGAATATTCCAATCAAAATTGAGTCCCGGACCTCCCACCGCTTGGCTGAAAGCTTCTACAAACGTCTGTTTCAAGTTCTCTCCTTTCTTTTCGGGCAGTCCTCTGACTCTTATTGCAGACGCCTTTCTGTTATAATTTATCATTGTAAGTTGTGTTTGAGTATCTCTAATCTCTTGTTGTAATGCTTGGATATTAGAAGTCAAATTAAAATTAGCCCCCTCCAAAGTTTCCAGTTTAGTCTCCATTTCTTCGATATAATCTGTCAAAGTAGACGTAACTTCAAACATATCCGCCTTTATTTGGGCAATTTTAGTCTGTATTTTATCGCATAAATCCAGCACAAATTCTTTAATTTTGTTTAAAGTCATTAATTATTTGAAAGAAAAGCTCCTGTGTCAAGGAATCTCCAGTAGGTGGTGTAGGAGACAAAGGCAGCGATTTACTAACAAGTTCTTTAAGCACATGCGGGGGGGATTTTTTTGCCTGCTTAGACCTGGGAGGCATTATAGATAAAAGCTGAGAATAAACAGATAAACAGTGTCTTCAGCTGGTCAGTTCTCAATAAATTATTTGTAAATTTTGCTTGTTAATGAGTAGCAGTCTCCGGGGAGATAAAGCCGGTTAATTACGTCATCAATCACCAACACAGTAAAAACGCCATTTTGTATCCCAATTGCACAGAGAAGTTTCAAAGGAAAAACAAGGCTGGTGTTTAGATAGTTATAAAAAAAAAAACCTCACAGGAGTGAGACCCGCTCGTGTTAGCTTAAGTTGCTTTAAACAATTTATCATTGTCCTGAGTGGGGGGGGTCGCCTGTCTAGGGCTGCAAAAAGGCAGCTGCGAGGAACTGGCTGGAGATAAGAGCTCAGTTACGCTGGATCTCTTCTCCGTTCGCAGCCCAAAAAAAAAAAGAAGGGGGGCTGTGAACTACGAATAAATCCTAGCACCTGAGCTTCTGCCTGCCCCTTTCTGCCAGAAAGGGGTGATATCTATTGATCTTAATTAGATATACAGACCAGAACTCTGAGAGGGGCTCCGTTGAGCTCCTTCGGCGACAGGCTCCTCCCACAGGAAGTCCTGTAATTTTTTATTCTTAATTGTATGCTGCCCAGTAGTCAGCCTATACTTAAATAATTGGGAGGGATATAGCAATGATAGTATTTGGATTTAATACAGTCAGTGATCAAATAATATCATTTATCAAATAATATAATGGATATGGTACTCAGTTATAACAGAAAAGATATGACTAGAGCTTAACTGTGGAATAAATGACAAACTTCTCACATGCAAGTTCCAAGTCAAGTTAAAGTAAAAGAAACAGTTCCAACAATATGATCTTGAGCACATAGTTAGCATTTTTATGGAGAACATGAGAAATTACTTTGAAATCCAGAAATCACAATTAATCTCTTTGATGGAAAATGAAGGAAGCTGGAATAAAAACAAATAACTTATTGGAGGATTACAGAAACAAGACTGTCTGAGCAGATTAAAAGGATCTTCTCTCTTCCTTCTGGCCCTCCCCATTGTGAGGATGACCCAACTTCCAATCAAACAGAGGTGTTAGGCCAGGAGAGAAGGGGGATGGAAGAGAAAGAAGATGGCTTCCTGAGAGCTCTGCAACCACAGGCCTCATGAAATGCTGAATAAATAGATTCCAAAATAAAGGAACAAACTAAAAGTTTGTTAGCCCTGATGAAAAGAGGCAAAAGGAAAAGAGGCAGCATCTGAGAAACCTGGGGACAGAGGTGTTTATTTCGTTTCCTCAGACTGGCGAGAAGTTCTTGGAGTCATTTGCTCAGATGGAGCAAAGATTTGAAAGAGAAGCATCAAGAAATGCAGCAAAGAAGAAATAAGCAAAAAAAAGAGAGAAAAGAAATGAAGAAAAAGAAAAGACTTTGGCAGGACAGTAATGGAAAACAAAATAAAAAAGATAAATCAAACTGTAGGAAAAGATAAATAGGTTTATAGAGCATGACAATATAGATGTACAGAGATTAAGAAAACAGAAAAGTGAGTAACCAAAAACTTGGAGATACAGAACAGAAAGATAGGAAAACATAGTGAAGTTGAATTTTAAAGAAAATAGTGTAAGCAGAGCTTCTAGATAATGAAAATAGAAAATAATTATTACTCGGAACAGAACTATAAATGATTGTTCTCAATAACATGAAAAATGATACAATAATTTTATCGTAATACTTTGGGGAAGCAAAAGTTGGGATTTTACGCAGTAGGGTTTAAAGAATTTTGAATTTTTAAACTTTAGTATTGGAAAAATAATTACAGAAAACAAATGGATCATAGAACTGATCTAGGAATGTGATTCAAGGTGCAAATGACCAGGTTCGAATTATCATAGTTTGCATATATTATGTGAAGACTTAACTCTCTGGAGAAGTTCATAATTCTGGGAAAAGTGGACAAAAGAGAATTATCAGCAGGTAAGTACTGGTAGATAGACTCAATTACAGTGGCATTGTGCACATTGTTGGAAGATTTGAAGGACTGGTTTGGGAACATATCATCCTGGAGAAATTCTAAGTGGTCATTAAGAGTTAACACCAACTTGATAGCATATAATCAAATTACTAATTAATTTCAGCTGGTTTGTATATTTTTAGAGATTAAAACAGTTCAACAGCTGTTGATATAATTTAAAAGCTAGTAAATAATACCGCTAAAAGTATAATGCATCTCAAACCATTCTGTTGGAAAAGGTTTTTGTCATGAAATATAATTTGTCTTTAAAAAAAAAGTTAAATATGCCTTTATCTGTTCTTCAAGTGTCTGCTATATCTTTTTCTTTTTACTTTTAGGATGGTGAAACACCTCTTATAAAGGCAACCAAAATGAGAAATATTGAAATAGTTGAGCTTCTGCTGGACAAAGGAGCAAAAGTTTCTGCAGTAGATAAGGTAAAGTCTAATTGTTATACAATGTGAAAAACACGGTTAAAAGTAAAATAGTGGCGGAGGGCTGACCCTCAAATCTTTTGATAAAAGGAAAAAATGATCTGCTTAAAAAAATGACACTAAATTGTTCTCATTTGGTAAAAATATAACAATGAGAGAAAACAAATGATCTAAAGAATACAAGTTGAATTAACCTTTGTAAGGAATAAAGGAATGGGGGAAACATAACTTGAGCTTTTGACTATATGAGCCATGCAAGTATAACTATAGAAAGAAAACCAGATTCAAGGGAAAATTATGATTGGCACATGCATGGACACTCATCAGGAACACTTTAACTAAAATGTGGAGGATAATAGCTGCAGAGAAGATGCAGTTCAGTGGTGGGATACGACTGGTACCCCGGGATGGGTGTACCGGTGCCTGCTGGGAGCACCAGGTACCGTTCCGGTACGGTGCTCCAGAGGGCCTACCCACCCGCCCGCTCTCCTTACCGCTATTTGAGCCAATCGGGGCATTTGCGCACAGAGTATATGGCGCTTGTGCGACGCTCCGCTGAGCAGATGGAGTATCGTAGGCGGATATGCATGCCTGTGCTGTGCACATGCACATGGTGGGCACCTGGCCCTGTTGCACCATACCAGTTGCACCGGGATCCGGAACCCACCATGATGCAGTTGCCTGTAAGTTACTCTTGACAGGTGTACATCATGTCCATTGTACTTCAAATTGCCTTTTGTCCTTTATATCTGTGTATTGTTCTCATATGCTTCTACATCTATTAAGTTACAATAACTCTTACAGAAAGGAGATACTCCACTTCATATTGCTATTCGTGGCAGGAGCCGTAGGCTTGCAGAATTGCTGTTACGAAATCCTAAAGATGGCAGGCTACTTTATAGGCCTAATAAAGGTGGTGAAACCCCTTACAACATTGATTGCAGCCATCAGAAAAGTATTTTAACTCAAATCTTTGGTGCTAGTAAGTATTTAGGATTTTAAAAAATATATAAATATTTCTGATGCTTTGGAAAATATGTTTCTGAAGTGCCAAAAAAAAAATTAATGATTAAATAAGCAAAAAATGTCAGCCTAACAGTAGCTTTTTTAATTTAATGATGAACGCTAATTTAGAAATACGTTAGGACAGTCTAGCCCAGTGGTAGCAACCTGGTCCCTACCGCCCACTAGTGGGCGTTCCAGCTTTCATGGTGGGCGGCGGGGGGGGGGGAGGGGGTTGCTGTAACTCTGCTTTATAAATTTTATAAATTAAAGTTACTTCCCTACTTTATAAACCACCATTACTGTGGAACGGTGGGCGGTTAGAAAATTTTACTACTAACAGAGATACAAAAGTGGGCGGTAGGTATAAGAAGGTTGACTACCCCTGGTCTAGCCTTTTCCAACACTTGTGCATATCTTTCTTCCTATATTTGTGGAAGAATTTTAAACAGGTTTTAATTTCATCTGCTTTCTGATTTCTCCATAGTTTGTAGATCCAAACAGTAGCTTGTAAATCCAAAAGTCTGCCAACTCTTCCAGGCTTCTTGGATGGAGGAAGCGAAAATTGTTCCTATCAAGCTAAACCAATTTGAAGTATTCAAACCAATATTTTCTGCTTTTTAGCACCAGGTGAAAATCTGGCTACTAAGAGAGGATTCATTAGCAGTAGATTGAATAGACAGGTGGATTGCTTGATGGCCTCTAAATATTTTGGGATATATCTCTCAAATTTCTTTGCTTTTAGTCATGCTAGCTGGAGGTGGGTGGGTTGATGGGGTTTTTCACACAATCAGTTTGCCGTTTCCCGGGTAGAGTAACTAGGTATGAAAGTCAAGAAGAATTACCTTTTAGATTGATCTGTTTTCTTATTCTTGGTATGGGAATGGAAAATAAACATGCAACTATTGCATTTGTCTTTATAGAATAGTTACTTAAGCTGACTGATTGGCTGGCTATGATCTGGTATTAGTGATTAAAGAACAGGGCAAAAAAGCACGTTTTATAAGTTTATCTGTGTTGCAGGGCATTTGTCTCCTACTGAATCAGATGGGGATATGCTGGGTTATGATCTCTACAGCAGTGCATTAGCTGACATTCTTAGCGAACCAACAATGCAGCCACCCATTTGTGTTGGACTCTATGCCCAGTGGGGAAGTGGCAAATCTTTCTTGCTCAAGAAACTTGAAGGTAAATATTTGATTTGAATACTTACTGAAAGCTAGACAACAGCTTGGTTGTTGTTGTTATATTATTATATTATACAATTGTATCACAGCGGCCAGTTGTTTCGCCGGATTTGGCATTGGTTACTAGTCGGGCCCCACCCAGGGGCCTAGGACGTCGTAACGTATTTTCGTAATATGCGTGCAGATCCAAGCAGTGCGGCTTTTTGCATTTTGACTGATGGTGATTTTGTCAATTTTTAACTGTTTTAAATGTAATTCCAGTGCTTTTGGAATAGCACCCAGTGTGCCAATTACCACTGGAATTACCACTGCTGGTTTGTGCCATAGTCGTTGAATTTCGATTTTTAAGTCCTGGTATTTTGCGATTTTTTTCATGTTCCTTCTCGGCGACCCTGCTATCACCTGGTATTACGATGTCTATGATTGTGACCTTATTTTCTCAACCAGTGTGATGTCTGGTGTATTATGCGCCAGATTATTATTACTATTATTATTATTAATAATAATATTATTATTAATATTATTATTATTATTAAATTGATTTGCTGGCTATCTCACTGTTTGAGGTAAGTTGGCTTTTATTTATTTAAAAATGTATTTATCTAAAGAATGTATACAGCCATCCATTTCAGATGTTGCATCTGTGGGTGGTAAACAGTGAATTAAAAAACCAAAACCAACACCAACACTTTCAAATAATTATTTCAAAGAGTAGTTTCAATAGTAATCCAAAATATTAATAAGCAACTAGAAAATTGCAACCATATCTTTCTAAATTTTGTCCTGTTCATTTGATTCAAAGTAAACAAGAACATGAAGATTGGAAAGCAATCATTATATCTAAAATTCAGAACTGCTGTGTGAAAAAACATTTTTTCCTCTAACTGTTCATAATCATTGGATAAATCTATCTTTTGTACTAAGAGAAAATTTTTAAAAACCTTGTTTTTTGTTTGTTCACTTATTCACATGCTTTAAATTTTCCTCAGAATTGTTTGTTGTCTTAAAATGATTTTTCCTTTTTTTGTTTTTAGTACATGTGTTAAATAGAATTATGTGTGGGTTATATTGTACATTTTTATAGTAGAACTGGCAATTATTGTATTTTTCCCTTCTTTTAATCTGATTTTTAAAACAGCGGTATATTGCACATTTTTGTTACTTTGTTCATCTGAGATACATGATACTTTATCAACTCAGATTTTCCAATTCAAGTGAAATGGTACATGTGTGGTTGGGATTCTTTGATCTGCTGTGGTTTTGTTTTTATGTTTTGTATAAAATTGTCAGTTCGCAGGTCTACAGGGATTATTTTAGATACTTTCCTTTTGTTTAAATTATTGTCATTAGTAAATTTATCACTTTGTTGTCTGTGGTAATTTCAAGATAACTGATGAACAAATATGAAAGCATGAGTCCAAATACATACATTTCTATAGTTCCACTGTGTAAACCAACCATTTATTTATATCTCTTTTTTTGTACTTTATTTTTTTTCATTCATAAATCACTTTGGCTGAGTGAAAGTCTTAAAGAGTGCAGCTTGTCCCCTGAAGTCTGGATATTCAATTATTGGAGATTTTCAAGACATGATTGGACAGCCATTTGTTTGGGATGGTATGAGCAATCCTGTATAGGGTGGAAGGTTGGTCTAGACCAGTGGTTCCCAAAGTGGGCGGTACTGCCCCCTGGGGGTGGGTGGGATGATTTAGGGGGGGCGCTACTAGGCAAGGGGGCGGTAAGAGGGTGAGGAAAAAATGATCCACTCAATGCTGGTCGCGGGTGGATTTTCTTTTAGGATATGTGTTTAGTTTTTGAAATATCCCCATTCCCATCCTCTCCTTGCGGAATTACTGGTTTTGAATAGTTGGTTCGGCGAGCAGAAGTTTAGCCACTAAAACCACGTAAGCATTTAAAGGCAGAATGTCTGTGTCATGCAAAATAATTGGCAATCTGAAGGAGATAAGATTATATTGTATGCCTTTGTATGTGTGGATATGCGCACACATAAATTTTGCAGCAGGGTTAACAAATGACCAGAGCAACTCTTGGTTAGCATAGCCAATAAGAAACTTGGCCAATAACATTAAGGCAAGTATGAACAATTATCTGTCCATGGTTGCTTAAACAAATGACACCAAGGGGGCAGTGGATTGAACAAGTTTGAGAACCACTGGCCTAGACCAAAGTTCTTTCCAACCCTATAGTTCTATGGAAAATTCACTTCATTTTCCAAAAGACTTCCAACAATATCAAATGAATCACCTTTATTTTTCAGGAAAATAGTTATCTATCTTGGAAATTTTATGTTGACTAAAAATTACTTATTTCTTTTTAGATGAAATGAAAACATTTGCAGGACAGCAGATTGAACCTTTGTTCCAATTTTCCTGGCTTATTGTGTTCCTTTCACTTTCATTGTGTGGTGGCCTTGGATTATTGCTGGCATTCACCGTAGATGAAAAACTCGGAATAGCCGCGGCACTGAGTTTATTGGCACTGCTATATGTATTTTTCAGTAAGTTTTCTTTTAAGGGAAATTAATTTTTTAACTTACAGCATGTTTAAAATTAAGCTGATGCTTTAATTAATGCATAAATGAAGCAAAAGTCAAACCGCATTATTAAAAACCATAATAGTGTCGCTACTGGTAAGATCTGTAATTTTGTGAAAATGCTTTCTAGAAAAAGAGTATGTATAGAAATTATACCTGTATCAGCTCCCCCCCCCCCCCCAATCACAACAGTCTGTAAAAGACATCGGATGATAGAAAAAAACAGCGGGAAACTACTCTTATATGTTAGATTTCAAGAATGAGTGATATATAAGATATGGTAACTTAGTATATTTTCAATAATTAGGCTTTAAATATTTCCTAAATTGGAATCGGGACCACTGTGATTCTTTTGGCTCTTATCTGTCATGCTAACCATGCACAATACATATACAGCTGTAGAAAAGATGGAGAAAATGCTTTCACTGTACCTAAAGCATCAAACAGGGAATAAAATATGGCTCAGTAACACAGGTAGTACTAGAGAATAATATTTGAAACATGAGTGCATTTATTAATGCATTTGAGTTACAAAATTTGACAGCATGCACCAGTTTTTCCCATTGGTTCAATGTTTCACTCTATGTGAATTCACTCTACAGTACATGAGGTTTTCATGGAACATAATCTGAGCATAAAGCAAGAGAAGACTGTACAGGTAATCCTCAACTTAACAACAGTTCATTTAGTGAGTCAAAAGTTACAACGGCACTGAAAAAAGTGATTTATGACCATTTTTCACACACGACCTTTGTAGCATCCCCACGCTGATGTGATCAGAATTCAGCTGCTTAGCAACTGCTTCATATTTACGACCGTTGCAGTGTACCAAGGTCATGTGATCATGTTTTGCAACCTTTTGACAAGCAAAATCAATGTGGAGGCCAGATTCATTTAGCAGCTATATTACTAACCTATCAACTGCAGTGATTCATTTAGCAATTGTAGCAAGAGAAGTCAAAACTCACTTAACAAATGTCTCATTTAACAACAGAAATGTTGGGTTCAGTTGTAATGGTAAGTCAAAGACTACTTGTACTATGCACAATGATTAAACTCTTGACAGCTATTGATTATTCAGTGCTGTTTTTCGTGCAGTTGAGAGACCGCCTGCTGCCAATTACCTCCAATAGACCAATTAGATCCCACAGATTAGGCCTCCTCCGAATTCCATTTGCTGCCCAATGTCGACTGGCGACTACTCGGAGGAGAGCCTTCTCTGTGGCTGCCCCGACCCTCTGGAACGAACTCCCCGTGGAGATTCGAACCCTCACCACCCTCCAGGCCTTCCGCAAAGCCCTTAAAACCTGGCTGTTCCGACAGGCCTGGGGCTAAAGAGCTGTTGCCCCTGCCTCGAATTGGTATGACTGTTGTGTTTTTAATCATGCATCGTTTTTTATGTCGTTTTTAAATTATTGTTTGTATCCCCCTTCCCTGGTTGAGTTGTGAGCCGCCCTGAGTCCCCTTCGGGGAAAAGGGCAGCATATAAATAAAATCAACATCAACATCAGTTAATTACATTGTAGATAATGATAGGCATAGACCAAAGTGTACATATCCTTATTGTCTTTGCCAGACTTCTCTTGAGTTAAAATAAATGACAAAGAGGTAGTCCTCCACTTAGAATATCTCTTGTTGATCAAAGCAGTCATTTAAGCAAAGTTGCTCATGTGACAGTTTCGCTTAATGCCTGCAAATCTGGCTCGCTCTCCCAGTTGTGGTAGTTAAGCAGATTCTCTCTTTCAAAGAGCTGCCTACCAAATGGAATCTCAGCTCTATGGCAGATGGTGGCAGCAACTTGCAACCATCTCCCTCTGATTTCCTCATTGACAGTCTGGAGAAGCTGGAGGGGAGATGATTGCAAGTGGCATCACATGAAATCACAGGATGGCTTGGCAAGTGGTTATAAGTGAACAGGTTGCCGAGGACAAAGCCTGCGACCATGGGCCTGTAGGGGCCAGGGCATGGCGCAACTCTATAATGGTCAGAAGTGCTTTATGGGCAGTAAAGCATCCTTTCCAAGCCATTGTACCTTTGAATGGGCATTAAATGACCGGTTGTAAATCAAGGACCACCTGTAAATGCAAAAGGATATATTGGGTAGACGTAGGAGGAGAGCCATGTTAATTTATGGTAGCAAATAAATAAATAAAAGAATTTGATGGTACCTTTTCCAACTAACACAGTGTATTAAAAAGCATAAACTTTGGTGAATTCGAATTCACTTCATCAGATGCATATAGTGACTAGACTGATCTAATATTTAAATAGGGATAAAATAGAAAGGGAGGAGGGGAAAGTATGTGGACATGCAAGTTACATGTAGATTGCAAGTGTCTTATTAATTAACTACAATATGTTAAAAGCCACTATGTTTGCTGATTTGTATGTATCATAAGAAAACATTTAATAAACCAAATTCCTTTGTTTTATCCTCAAAAATGCTGTGGGACTGAATGAAAATATATTATTTTCTTGTACAGCAGTGATGTAGGCTAAAGTGTTTGACATAAGTTCTTGTAATAATTTCGATAAATGATATTAGCATTTAAAATATTTAAACCATCTTGTTTTAGCTGTAAATATTTTGGGAGCCGAAGAGAAGGAGAAATTGGAATTGGGCATGGGTGCTTAGCACAAGATTGGCAAGACATATTGGCTACATGGAATTACTTCTTAAACTCATGTTTGTGAACCCACCTGAACTGCCGGAGCAAACCACCAAAGCCTTACCTGTCAGGTAAGAACCATCGATAATACTGTTCTGTTACATAGAATGGCTTTTAAAAGGTTTAATGTTGTAAGACCTTTATTACGGCCCAGATTTGCTAGAAATACCGATCTGCAATCTTTAAAGGAATGTTACCTGATACTCTTTTAAAACGGAATGAATGAATGAATTTATCATTTCTTTAATAATCAAATAATACATTAAAATGAAAACCATGAGATTGGTAATGAAAGCTCAGCAATTTTAAAATGTTCTAATAAAACAAAAAAACTTAATTTGTACCAATCAGTAACAAATCTGCAATTATTTGTTGTTTAAGGTTTCTCTTTACAGATTACAATAGATTGTCCAGTGTAGGTGGAGAAACCTCAATGGCTGAAATGATTGCCACCCTTTCAGATGCCTGTGAGAGAGAATTTGGGTTTTTAGCAACACGTCTTTTTCGAGTGTTCAAAACTGAAGAAACTCAAGGTATGTGTGAAGTTGTTGAATTGAGTTTTTTTGTTTTTCGGCACATTCCCCACCCCACACTCCAAAGCACATTTTTATTTATGGTTCAGTCAATATGAAGTGATGAAGGTATTGGATTAGGATTAGGAAGCCCCAGGCTCAAGCCAACCTTGGTTATGGAAATTTATTTGGTGTTTTTGGTCCATTCAGTGCCACCAGATTCATGGATCTGCTGCTAAACACTTTTGTGAATTGCCTTGAGCTCTTGTAAGCAAATGCAGAATATAAATCTAAGAAAAAATATTGATACACAGTGTTGTTTTATGTTAAAATGTGAAACTAGGACATATAAGTAATGGTTACTCTGCTCAAAATCCTAAATGACCTAGAGCCAATAGCAATAGCAGTTAGACTTATATACCGCTTCATAGGGCTTTCAGCCCTCTCTAAGCGGTTTACAGAGTCAGCATATTGCCCCCAACAACAATCCGGGTCCTCATTTTACCCACCTCGGAAGGATGGAAGGCTGAGTCAACCCTGAGCCAGTGAGATTTGAACAGCCGAACTGCAGTCAGCTGAAGTAGCCTGCAATGCTGCACTCTAACCACTGCGCCACCTCGGCTCTGTCCAAGTGGGAAACAGAGTTGCAAAATTTCCATGACTTAAAGGGGATGGGATCTTACATCCTTTAAGCAAAAGGAATACTGAATGTTGTTGTGTAGATATAAGGACTCTAGAAAATGTTAAAGTAAGAATTTCTTGGGCTTTACAAGGGCAACAGGAGAGTTTCACTTAAAATTATCCTAACTTTAATGAGCTTCACTTATTAGGCAACCAGAATTAGGCCTTTTCTCTATCATATCCAACTTACAGAATACATGAATAAAATTCAACCCCTGTTTTTTCTGTTTTCAAGAAAAGATTTAAACCTTTTTATTTAGCCATTGTTTTTAATTTGATTAAGAATAATGATCAATTGTTTTGTGAGTTTTTAATTTTTTTGTAGTTAGTTGACTTGGGTGCTTAGTAAGCAAGAAGGCGGAATATAAATGATGTAAAATGTATGTGTTTGAAGTTATAAATCATGTATTTACCAATTGCTGCTTTT
The DNA here is from genome assembly GCF_009769535.1 of Thamnophis elegans. Taxonomy (NCBI): domain Eukaryota; kingdom Metazoa; phylum Chordata; class Lepidosauria; order Squamata; family Natricidae; genus Thamnophis; species Thamnophis elegans. Next base: position 4,445,271 of record NC_045543.1, on the reverse strand, counting down.
TCTCCTAGGTAAAAAGAAATGGAAAAAAACTTGCTGTCTCCCATCTTTCGTTATCTTCCTCTTTATTCTCAGCTGCATTGTTGCTGGGATAACTCTTATAGCCTATTTCAAAGTGAATCCTGAAAACATGACCGTGAATGCTATTTTGATTTCATTTTTATGCGTTGTGGGTTTGAGCTTTATCTTGAACTGTCGCACATGGTGGCAAGTGATGGACTCCATCTTAAACTCACAGAGAAAACGGCTTCACAGTGCTGCGTCAAAACTACACAAACTGAAGAGTGAGGGGTTTATGAAAGTACGTATTATATCATGTAGAGTTTTGAATTATGTGAGTTTTGTTTAAGGAGCTGCAGAACATAACAATTTAGGTATGAAATGTTCCAGAGAATAGCAGAACATTTGGTTTCCCTCTAGATCAGTGTTTCTCAACCTTGGCGACTTTAAGTCCTGTGGACTTCAACTCCCAGAATCCCCCAGCCAGCACAGCTTTCCTGGAATGGAATGTTCTAAGGCTGTCTGGAATGTTCCTGAATCAGTTTTGCAGTTTCTGGATTTAATTTAACTTGTAATTGATCATGAAGACTCATAAAAATAAAGCATTTTATTAATAAGATCAGGGATCCCCAACCCTGGACCACAGATCAGTACTGGTTCATCTTAATGGCCTGTTAGGAACCAGGCTGCACAGCTGGTGGTGAAGCAGCAGATGAGTGAGCGAAACTGAACCCACCCCCACCCCCCGTCCGTGGTAAAATTGTCTTCCATGAAATTGGTCCTGGTTCAAAAAAGGTTGGGGACCGCAGAAGTAGAAAACTAAACATTATGAGTAAAATGACTCAAAAGATTTTGCTACTTTAAATACTGGGGGAAAAAAGCTATATCTATGGCATTTAAATTGGAAGTTTGCCTCTTTAACATGTTTGTAGGATTGATGTTAAGATTACTGTATTTTTATTTTTGTAGGTTCTTAAATGTGAAGTGGAGCTGATGGCAAAAATGGCAAAAACTATAGATAGCTTTACTCAGAATCAAACCAGGCTTGTAGTAATTATTGATGGATTGGATGCCTGTGAACAGGATAAAGTTTTACAGATGCTTGATACAGTGAGTGGTTAATTGATTTGCCTTGCTAATATGATTATGAGGCAAGACATTGGAAATGTAATAATTTGCTTTAATTCATGCAGCCAATTATTTTTTTCTTAAATCAGTGGAACAAATTATAGCTACTTATTTCACTGCTTTCACACAGATTTGCAGCTCAATCCTGTGCATGTTTGTGTTGGAAACCTCTCAATAAATTCAGTGGACTTATTCCTAAGTAGAAATTTATAAAATTAATTATAAACACAAAAACATGCTAATTTTAACATGATAGTCAATTAATGTAGTGATCATGGATTAGTGGAGGCACTCCTGTTTCTCACTCCATGCCACAGTGCTTTGAGCCATTTCTTAAGCCATCTCAGGAACAATATGGAGACTGCATTTAGCTCAAGGAAAGCTTCATTGTCCAGGCAGTCTGTTGGGCATAATGAAAACTCTATTTCACATATTGCCTGCCAGACATTTTATGTCTTAAGAAATATTTAAATGTTTACAGTGGTAGGCAAAATGCATGAGTTGTGATATATACTAGTTATAATATATGTAATCAGAAGAAAACAGCAATGGGACATATTTTCCATCCCAAAGTACTATATAATAATTGTGCCCTGAACTAGTTGTGATCCTCCCTCCCTCCCTCCCTCCCTCCCCCCGTTTAATTAATTTTCTTTACTTTTCACAGGTCCGAGTCCTTTTTTCTAAAGGTCCATTTATTGCCATTTTTGCTAGTGATCCCCATATCATCATCAAGGCAATTAATCAGAATCTGAACAGTGTACTAAGAGACTCAAATATAAACGGACATGATTACATGAGGAATATAGTTCATTTACCTGTATTTCTTAATAGTCGTGGACTCAGTGGTGCTAAAAAGATGATGCTAGTTGCAACCACGAATGGAGATGTTCCATATACAGATAGTTCAGGTATGGTAGCAAAATTATAAATAAGAAATAAGATTATTAGTGTTAGCTGGATAGACAGAGAGAGGGAGGGAGTGGGAAAGAGAGCGAGAGTTAGAGAGAGAATGTGCATATACAGTAGATTTATTTTCACAGGTAGTTTTTAATTTTGCTGTATTTTTATATTGCTTTGAGCATTTTATGAATACAAAGGCAGAATTAAAAAAGGTGCTAATAACCTATAGTATATTAGAATTGCATTTTAATCAGAAAATATTTTTAGGATTTCACGACGACATTGATCGAAGAATTTCACAGAATAGCCTGGGAGATGTGACTAAGCTTGGAAGTAAAACAGCTCTCAATAGAAGGGTAAGAAATTGGCAGTCGTGGAAGAAAAATCATTGAATATGTTCTACCAAACAGTTGTCCAATAGGTTTTAAGTGGGATTTGCTGGATCTAATTTAGATGGGATGGAAACCCTTCAAGCTATGTGTTTCTACAGATTTGGCACGCAAGTGAGGAAATGGAATCTCTTACAACTTTATTGACAACTTTTACTTTCTTCTGGGTAGAAAAAGAAAAAAAAGATAGGCTTCTGTATGGATGCAAATTACTACTTGAAAGTGATCCTTGGGATCTTAATCTGACTTGATGCGATATTATTTAATACATTTCTATGCTGCATTGTAGGTGAGCTTCTGATAAGGCAAATTCCAATCAAAACATTTGGGGTAAATTAAATATTTTTTAATTATATAGAGCTCCAGTAATAAGTTTAATAACATTTGAGAAGTAATGAAAAGGTTTAAAGCAGTGTTTCTCAACCTTGGCTACTTGAAGATGTTTGGACTTCAACTCCCAGAATTCCCCAGCCAGCATTCGCTGGCTGGGGAATTCTGGGAGTTAAAGTCCAGACATCTTCAAGTGGCCAAGGTTGAGAAACACTGCTTTAAAGGGATTCTGAGATTTAAAAAAAAATCCATATTCCTGGCACACTGTATCTGAAAATACTATAACCACACCACTTTTTTTTAAAATATTAGGATACCTACAGAAGAAGGCAAATGCAGCGTACCATTACACGTCAGATGTCTTTTGATCTGACCAAGCTACTGGTTACAGAAGACTGGTTCAGTGATATTAGCCCACAGACAATGAGGCGATTGCTTAATATTGTTTCTGTGACAGGTATGTTTACTTATCAGTGCCAAACATTTATAATCTTGGGCTTCATGCTGAAAGCAGTTTGCCAGTGTAGTATTGGGGAATAAGCATATAATTTGTTTCTAATCTTTTGCACTCTAATTGCTTATTTGTACCCTGTGACTATCATTAAGTGTTGTACCTTATGATTCTTGACGTATGTATCTTGTTTTTTTAAGTACACTGAGAGCATATGCACCAGACAAATGCCTTGTGTGCCCAATCACAGTTGGCCAATAAAGAATTGAATTGAATTCTATTCTATTCTATTCTATTCTCTGTAATGAAATTAAGAAATATTAAAAATTACATGAATTTGGAGCTATTCATGTGACAGTTTAAAATTAGAAATGTGCAAACAATACTTCTGTCTTACAAACTTTCCAAAGTATGGTAGCATTGTCGTAGCAGAATATACTTTTGTTTAAAGAGTACACTTCTACAAAGAGTAATTTGGTGTAATTGTTCGTTAGTTAAGAATAAGGAATCAATTCAATTCTTATCAATTGAAATCAGCTGAAAACAACACAGAATTCTTATGGATTTTTTATTTGTTGGACAAACAGCCTCTTAAATTATTGCGAAAATAACCTAGATAATAAATACTCCTTTCGGTAAATGAAAGTTTATTTATGGAATAAATAAAAGCTCACTCCATTTAAAGAAAGAGGAAGATAATTGTCCCTTTCTTCTGGACTCTGTGCACATCTGTCCTTTCAGAAGGATATCAGGCTGCAGTAGAGGGTATGTATATGCTCAAAAAGAATACCTTCTCCCTTTTCCGATGAAACTATTCCATTAGTGAAAGCAGGGATCTGAATGAAAAAGTATCAGGTATAAAACGCAACATTTGGAGATTGCATTAAACTTTAGAAACAATATGCGAAATATTTATTTCCTCATTTTTAAAATGTTGGGATTGTTAAACAAACCCATTAGATTTATAGTTCAAGAATATAGTTGGGTCGACAAATCTCTGTTATGAAATTTCAATAATTAGATTGTTAATGATTATGAGTAATGTAAAAGAAAATTCCTTATTGATACTCACAGTCAATCATATATTTGTGCTAAAATACTGTGATTTTGGTATGTTAGAATACAGTTAATTCAGAAGAGCATATAATGACTTAGAAGCTGAGATGTGATTATTCTTAGGAAATTTTGTACTAAGCTGACATTATTTTGTAGGAATGTAAACCGTGTTGCTAAGCATATAACTTTTTCAACTCTATAGGACGTTTATTGAGAGCTAATCAGATCACTTTCAACTGGGATAGGCTGGCAAGCTGGATCAACTTGACAGAGCAATGGCCTTACAGAACATCCTGGCTTATATTGTATTTGGAAGAAACAGAAGGTGTTCCAGATCAACTAACTTTAAAAACAATCTATGAGAGGTAAGTGTTGTTTTAACTGTAAAATCTCTTAGGAATAGTTAGGAAGCCAACATTTAACAGTAACAATTGTCTCTACTGGCTAATCCAAATAGGGAGATCCACTTTGGCATAATGATAAAGGTGCTGGCCTAGAAACTAGGAGTTCTAGCCCCTCTTTAGGCTCTGAAGCTGGCTGGGAGACTTTCAGCCAGTCTCTCTCTCAGCCCAACTCACCTTGTCGTTGTGGAGAAACTAGAAGGAGGAAGGAGTATTAACAATGTTCCCTACCTTGAGTTACTTATAATGTAATAAATGAGGGACTAAAATAAAATAAAAATGAAGTGAAGCTAAGATTTAATCCAAATATTTGGTCAAGATGAAACAGCAGCATTATGTTTTTTTAAATGCTCTTGGAAAGGGGTTTTCCTTTCGACAGTGGGCCAGAAATCAAGCATCCTGGAAAAAGTATTACATAGTTGTTTAATGTCAAATTGTGTGCCTTAGTCTAGTAACTTTCTAAGTCTTAGAATTTGCTTAACAAATGTCCAACAATTCAGATCCAGAATTATTTTAATTTTTTTTAAACTGTGTTATGTGTTGTTATTCAGTCGCTAAGTCATATACGATTCTTCGTGGATCATAGCATGCCAACCCCCAACTCCCCCCCCCCGGTCTTCCATTGTGTCCCAGAGTTTGCCCAGATTCATGTTCATGGTTCTGATGACACTATTTAACAATCTCATCCTCTGCTGTCCTCTTCTCCTTTTGCCCTCAATCTTTCCCAACATCAGCGTCTTCTCCAATGAGTTTTCTCTTCTCAAGTAGTGACCATAGAATTTGAGCTTCAGCTTCAGCAGATGTCCTTCCAAAGAACAGTCAGGGTTAATTTGCTTTAGGATTGACTGACTTGTGTTATGTGTTAAGAATATAAAAAGCTGGTTAAAACTAAGGTTTATTTGGTTCATTTTATCAGAAGAACCTCACACTGGTATAAGAGAACCTTCCAAGCTCTATTACCTAGGCAGGAAGTGGTATTAAAAAGAATATTGCTACTGAGATTAATGTGTAAAATCAGGCTGATAGCCACCAATACCTGGACCTCATAAAATGTTGCCCAGATTGGCAACTCTTATTAAGTCTTTCAATTATTACTTTTTGGAGCTCTTTCTTTGTTGTCATTAGTCAATTTCACCGATTGACTAGATTTTGGTGTAGTAGGAAAGAAAGAATATTGTTTATTCATTTTCTTCATATTGTGTATATATAATTTTACACACTTTGATTGTCTTCACTTGGCTTTAAGGCTCACATTTTATTCCCCCCCCCCCGCCAGATAAATTGTTTTAAGTCTCTGTGTCCCTTTCTGCACTTTTTCTAGCTTTTTGAGTGACACAGAGATTGGAAAATGAATACTGTGATGCTTATGGAAAATAAGAAATTGTTAATCCATAGTATTAATGAAAGAAGCTGTCATATTTCCAAATTAAATGTTTAACATAATTTAGCATGACTCTAAACTAGCAAAACTTGAAAAATGCCTGTTAAAGTTTATACAGCTAGACAGATAGATTCTTATATCTAGTCCAACTTTATTAAACTTGATCAGGTAATTTCTTCTTGATTTATGTACTCAAAATTAATTTTTATTTGGCTCAAGTGAGTTATAGGTTAACATGAGTTTTCTAACGGTATTTTTAAATTATTTTGGTGACAGTTCTTTTTCTTGAGATATCTTTGGATGGAGCTTGTTTCTTTTCTCTAGCAGAGGTAAAAAAAATGTTGACAGGTTAAGAAAATAATAATGTTGTAGATGTGGCAATTACAGAACTATTAAAACAGGGTTCCCAAAATGCAACAAATAGTATTTGCATTTTTATGATACGAATCTACCACATTGCTTTCATTTCTGGGAAACTCATTTTTGAGAAGATTTATTTTAATACAATACATTCCTATTCATATCTGTTCAAAAGATTCCACTGAGTTGAAAGAAACTTATCTTAAAATAAATATGAATAATGAATATCCCATGTATCTTTTAAAAACTGTAACTAGTTTCCTTCTTCCAGTAGATGGCACTGCTGTAATTGGTTATTTTTATTAAGAAGACTGATGTAACACTGTTACAAGTTTGATAGAAAATGTATGGTTAATTTCAGATCTCAAACTTTTAAAAAATAATTTTGTTTTTTTAAAATATTTGAATAGTTTTGTTAATCCATTTCAAACAAAAATACATAAAATAAAAATGAACAGTCACGGAAGAGGAAGGAAAAATGCATATTACATAAACAAAAAAAATAAGAGTCTGGAACTGCAATTCTATTCCAAGTTCGCCTGATTTGTAAGTCTTTAAAATAGAAAAGTTAAACTTCCAATATTCCCCGAGCCTGTGCATTTGTCTCCCAAAGAGGGCAATAATATGACATTTTCTGATTTAACAGAAAAGATACAATTTTCTCAAAATTGCTAAATCACTTCTCTGAAATAAAATCCTTTATATATGGAATTGTAATAGTTCCCCTCTCCAGCAGTTAATGTATAATTCGGTTCAATATGTGTACCTTTAAAAACAGTTTACTCAGCAATTCTGTGAACCTATTGTATACTTTTTCCAAAAGAGGTAAAAAGAACAAAGCATAACATATGCGTAAGGGTGCTTTTACATTTTTCGCAACACCAACACAAATAATGATCAGTCCATTCTTTACAAAGCATCAAGAAGGTGTCATGTAGATATGAAAAACAATATTTTGATAGATTAATTTCAGCTTTAAATCACAGATCATAAACTTAGTATTCTTCAAAACTTGACTCCGTTGGCTTGAAAAGACTGGAGTTTCCAATTCTTGATTATAAGCTTCTTGTATGTTTGTTACAGATATTTTAAGCCGTTCATTTACCATTTCCTTTTTGACAGAAGAAAAAAATGGTTCAGATTGAATTTTTCAGTATTCATAATATATCAGATATTTTAGAAGCTGTTAAGGTATCAGGTCCATATTGAGCCAACAAAACATGGCTATATGTCCATTGTTCAAAAGAAAATTATATTTGCAGAGACTCAAAAAACAATCATTAAATAAAAACTGATAGGTTTAATTTTCATTGAGAATCTTAAACACAGTCCAGTTATGTGTTACCTGTAGCAAAGTTGGAAACACTAATTTAATGCAAGTAAATTTTGTATTTAAAACTTATGAATATTTAAATGACCAATTACAATAATGACAAATTCCTTTCCTCCCCCTATAACAATCATTACAATAAAATGTTGATTCTAAAATATAAGCTAGCAATATTTCTGAAACTCTGGAAGATCAAAAAAGAGAGATTCTAGGTATGATACCTCCTCAAATAAATTTTCTGAAAAGGATGTTGTGGGCAGATGCGTCAAACATGCGGACCACGGGCTGGATCCAACTTGCGATAGGTCCAGAGTTGTCCCACGAGGCTGTCCTGGAGATGGCGAGGGACGGCCCATGCTGTCCGCGCCCCGTCCCACCCCAGCCACGCCCACCCTGTCATCTATAATGACCAGGCCACGCCAGCCCCAGCCCCCCAAGGGCAAACAAATCCTGATACTGCCCGCAATGGGATTGAGTTTGACACCCTGTTGTAGAGGGTTACCTTTATGGTTTACAATTTATAAATAATTAAAAATATTGATGCTGACGGAGATGTCTTGTGCAGATGCAATGTCACAACTCAAGGAAACTACAAATTGAAAATCCTAAGCCAAAGGTGAACCAAGTAAATTTACAATTTGTGGAGCATTCTGGACTGTTTCTTTTCTGTGTTAGATTCAAACAGCAGGCTGTCTGTGGCTGAGTTCTTACTGATGTCCAATGTTACATTAGAAGATTTGTCAGTTTTGAGATAACTTGAGGCATGTGATTTAGTTAACAGATGGCTAATGCGTTAATTTTATGTTGCTGGATTAGTATGGCTTTTGTTACCCATCATATTTCATGAACAGCTAGGAATATATGAGACACTATTTCATTTACCAAACATTTAAATGTCATCTACATTTATCTGCATGACATTTAAGGTTTTGAGATTCTGAGCATTGGAAGCAGTTGGTGTTTTCATGTTTTCATTTCACAGATTTTTATTTTATTTATTTATGTTCTGCCTTTTATCCAAGAAACTGTGGTAGAATATATTCCCATGTTAGTGGTTAGGCTGAGAGATAAAAGTTTGGCTCAGTGTTACCCATAAGCTTCATGGTTGACTAAGAATTTGATTGTAGCTCCAAAGATCTATTCTAATGTTGTAACAATAGCACCATATTTGGAAAACAAAAAGTACAAACATATTTTGGGATATAGCGCTTCGGGAAATTATCAGGTTAATGCCTAATTAAAGTTTTGTATTTGCATTATTCTGTTTGTAACAATCTGAATTTGGTACTGGAATCTTCAGTTATTTTCTCTTTATCAGTATAAGTGAAATAATAGAAGTCCAAATTGATGAATTTAGGGCTAAGCCAAAATTTAGGAAGGAGCCCACCTTTGACCCTTATGAAATGAATATTTTTATCTGATTTCTTTCTTTTCATAAAAAGCTTGAAGTTCTCTGAAAATGTTCTGCCCAGCCCCACTGATATAGTGACACTTGTGTTAAATATGAAACACAAAGTCGTCCTTGGCTTCTTAATAACATCACATAATTAAACCTTAGGGGACATCACTATTCTTGATGTTGAAACAAAGACCCACTCAAAGTAATCCAGATTGAACAATTATATTTCTGAGAAATTGTTGATTTTAATTAGATTTCTGAGAAGGTGTTGATTTCTTGAAAACACTGCTTTCACAATAACAATATATTCATTAAGAAGTTTGGTGCAACCTTACGATGTTTGCCATGTAATTTATCAAGAAAATGCAATGACTTCACAGGCACATTTCTATTACAAACGATTATATTAAAATGCTTTGATTTGTGATTTCTCTTTTATTCTGAAAGCTTGCTCCTGAAAGACAGGATACATATGTAGGTGTGTGGGTGGGTGGGTGGGTGCGTGTATACTCAAAAACAGTATTTGCTGTTTTGATATATGTTCCTTATGCTCTGTTAGCTATTGAATAAGGTTTTAAATTGCAATATTTCTAATTCATTTGATCCTCTTGTTTTATTATAATTTGAAAAGGGATTGCACTAATAAGGGATAGTTTAAATATATAATTTTCATTAAATATGAATCAGTACAAAGCCAGAAATTTTTTTACCACCAGATTTAAAGTTTATTTTTTCCATAAAAACCTCATTTATTTTTACAGTAATTTGAAGATACATATCTGTGCTTTATTCATCTGTAAAAAAGAATGTTGGTTCTTGGTGTTTAGTGAAAGTTGCTTTTGTTAAATAATTTTCTAAATTGTTCAACTTTTAACAAATGACACTGGATACTAACATTAGAAAGCAATTTCATCTAATTAAGTAGATCCTTATATAAACTATTGGAACATTAAGATGACAAACTGTTCATTTAGGGTTACTTTAATTGGGACAATTATTGTAATTTTGCTGCAATTATGTGTTCAGTTAAAAGCTTTTGTCCCAGATTTTTTTTTGCTGTAGTTGTTAATGTATACATAACAGAAAAAAGCTGAAATGAAAATGTGAGTATTTTTCTTTATTTTTTGCAGTGTTGTATTTAGAAATGTAATAATTATGCATTCTATATAAACTGTTTTTTAAAAAGATTTTTTAGCATACCTTTTAAAAAAGAGGGCATGTGGACAAGATACTGTATATCATGAGTTGCTTTCCAGTAGATGGTAGTAGTGGCTTTTCTATTTTTTTAGATAACTTAATTGGTTTTCTGTTTAACTGTTGATGGGAAAGTGCATAAATTTTATTAAAATAATTTTGATAATGATTTAAACAATGTGGACAGAACCAAAACTGGTTGGAGTTTCTGATTATTTACATAATTTCAATTGAGAAAAATTCTTCACTCTCAGGGACAATTATTTAAGTAGTAGGGAGATGTAATGTTTACTTATATGTGCCATATTTTATAACCTGATGTAAAACCCAAGGGGAATTTTTTTTCCTTAATCTTATTTTCTTTGCTCCTTGCCTTCAAGTTACTTTACAGCTTATAATAAAAGTATAGTTCCAACCATATGTACAGTTCAGTGAAAACTATTCATCTTTTGCATTTTCTGAATTTTGCATGTCTTTCCCATCGAATGTTTCAGAGCTTTGAGTTCTCGTGAGATATAAAGCGACTCTTGAGTTAGATGCTTGCTTCCATTTAATCTCATAAAAAAGTAATCCAATCATGCAGCGTGCCACTGTGGGAAATAATCATCTCTTAGTTTCAGTAACTGTTTATACCACCTTTAACTGCAGCCAAATACTTCCTGACTTCTCCTAATTGTAATGTCAGTTTCCCACATTGGTGATCAGTCTCTAACAAATTTGATTCTTTCCTCCATGATGAACTGCATCAACTCTGTGATAGGAAAAGGTTTTTTCCCCTGAACTGCTTATTTCAGTTCTCGCGACAGCATTTCTGCGGGGTTTAAGCCTTAATTTTGTTTCTTGTGACCATCAAGTCACATTGTACTACTTTCTCCTGGTTTAAAAATAGAAGGCGTCTCGCTGCTTTTATTTAAAACTCTGGTTCGCTGTCCCATTTGTGATGTTGAAATTCTACTTGTGTCTGAAAATTGAGACACTGATATTTAGATGTTACTTTTTAATTAGTCAGCTTCTTTTTTTGTTCATCACAGTCTCTTCCTCAACTAGATCCAACACATCCAGTTTTCATTAATTGCTTAATTTAGCCACCAGAGAGAAAATTCATGTGTGTATGTATATGGAATACAATGCAAAGCAACACAACGCAAAGCAACACAACACAATACAATACAGAAGGGCTATTTTACTCTTTCTTCTTTTTATATTCTAGTATAGTGGTATGACATGTCTTACATTAATTCCTACCTTGCAGATATTCTGATAACTAATTTACTTAATTTTTGTGCCACATTGTATTTACTGAATTTTAAAAATTGATTTTAGCATCAATAATACTTTTTTCTGAACAGTGTAGCACAAGATGCATTTTACTTATTTTATTTCAGAATATCCTTAGTTTTTTTTCTTTTGGTCTACTGATATCTAGTTTCTTACCTTGCAGTAACTAGCATTCTTCATTTATCCATGGTTTTGACCTGTTCATTATTTTCCAATATTTGATAATTGACTATAGAATTTCTTTAACCATTATGGAAACTGCAGCAGAGGACTATCCTCAATTAAATTTACTTGTAATTCCATGTTTGCCTACAGTGAGCTTGTTTTACCTGTCAAAGGTATCAAGATATTTCAAGGCTTTTTGGTAGGCTTTTTTGCAGGTTGTAGTGTGCATTTGATGTGATGGAATATATCCATAACCATCCAATAATTGGTCTATAGGTAGGGCATTATAAAAATAGCAATAGCACTTACTTATATATCGCTTCACAGTGCTTTAAAGCCCTCTCTAAGTGGTTTACAGAGTCAGCATATTGCCCCCAACAATCTTGGCCTTCATTTTACCCAGCTCAGAAGGATGGAAGGCTGAGTCAACCTTGAGTCAATTATCTTGGATAATTTAGACAGTTTTCAGACACAGCATACTAGGTCATCTTGTATGAAGTTCGTAATTTTCTTCTATTCTTATTTTTTTATTCTCAGACGTTTGAGGTTGGTAGACACTTAAGTAGATCAGTTGCATTCATTCATGAAGATTCACTGCCTGGAGCAACAATATCAAGTATTTGAATTACATATAGCCATTGGTAGTGTTCCAGCTGAGTCCATGGTTTTTCTCTCCCCCCCCCCCCCCCAATCTCATAGGATCTTGCAAGACCCTAAAAATTGCAGGGCCACAAGTATGTCATTTTTCGGGCTCCTCTGTGCTATGCCTGCACATGACATACCTTGCCCATTCATATTTTCATTTTTGTGCTACTTTGATGAGATCATTAAAGTTTTGGGATGAATTGTGGGGTTTTGTACTCACTTTTCTATGATGCACTTCGTTACCTGAAACATTACCTTCAGTGTTCTTAGGTATAATCATAGGTCATTGCTGACCTATGGTGTTATTATGGTGTTAAAGATGTCAGTGCTTGCTTGGTAGTTTTCATGAGTTGGGAGGATTGGTTTTATGTGATTAATGCCACTTTCCTTGTATTGTGAGGCCTTTGGGGTAGGCCAAGTCAAGAAATAGACACTATAGGAATCCTAGGAATGCTGCTTTGCGGTTGTAGGGTATATTAGTAGACTCTTGAAAGCTTATTCAGATTTCATTGTTCCCCGTATATTAAACAAAACCAAAGTAGAGTTATGTTGAGTTTCTTTCTCGTGTTTTCTTCAAGCCTGGTCTGGATAATCTCCTCTCCAAGTCCTCCTTAATGGTTCTTTCCTTTCTCCCTTAACAGCTTACTCATATCTTCCCAAGGTCAGCTCTAAATCCTCTTATAAGTACTCTTGGTTACTCATGGTACTCTTTTTTTCAGAAGTGGCCTTTAAAAAGACAACAACAAAAGTTCATAATTTACATTAATATCTTTTAGCAGAATAGCTTAATGTATTAAGCTCAAAAGGTTAGCATAGAGATTTTGATGTATAAACTATCCGTAGGCTATTGGCTTCTGAACAGAAGCATTGTTTGACATACGCAGAACACTATTCACATTCAGTTTTAAGCAGAGCTGGCATTAAAATTCAGCTAATTTGCTTCATGTGACTTCTCAGCTGTGGTTTTTCATTTAAAGTCTTTAGCTCCTTTTCTTTTTGGAGTCTTGTTTGACAAAAATCAGATGGTTGACATATTTAACTCTTTGTTCTCTGACTTAATTATATTTGTACTAACTTTAGGTACTGATTGCATAGATGATATAGTTTTTTTTTTACTCCGTTTATAGGTTCAATTTATAGATAACTTGGTTTCACATGTATAGTTGTTTATAATTTCAAATACAATTTCTAAAATAGCAGGACAGAAAAACAAGAATTCTGAAATGAACTTCTTTATCAGATTTAAAACATACCATATATGTGTAAATTGTATTAGATAAGGCTTCCTAATCTGGAACTTTCTTTGCTTTCTTTAGAATTTCAAAGAATATTCCAACAACTAAAGATGTTGAACCTTTACTAGAAATTGATGGTGATATTCGAAATTTTGAAGTTTTTTGTCATCACGAACTCCAGTCCTTGTATCACGGGATGTAAAAACATTTTTACCATGTACAGTAAATCTTGATCCCAAACTGCGAGAAATTATTGCAGGTAACATATCACCAATTAATTACACAATAAATGATTTTGCTATTACCAAAGAATCACCCCTTTGTCTGAGTTCCCCAAAACTTACTGAAATATATCAGAGCAAATCTTTATGCAATCATTATTTACAATTATCCTTGCAATAATTAATGATATAGGTATCTTACATTTTGGTTGTCCTCTTGGCTCCTATTACTTACTATTTACTTTGGAGAGATGCTTTCTGAAGGCAATTGAGAGCTCATACTTGCAACGGTCTGCATGGTATTTATTAAACAATAAAATAAAAAAGATCATGTATCTATTTGTACCTACAAACTGTTAACTGTAATTTTTCAGGACTTCTATCATTTAGCTTTAGTTTTCTATTTTAAAAACTGAATGCAAGAAATTTGATTTCAGATTAATCCATTCGTTCACTTTGTGTTTATTGGTTGATTCCGTTGTAACTCCTCTGACAATTATACTAGTGCATTGAATATTTCAGATGTCCGGGCTGCAAGAGACCAAATTAATATTGCAGCAATTCCATATCCTGCGATGCCTTTACAAGAAGCAGCACCCAGAGCATCAACAGTATTTAGTCAGCCATCGTCAGCCTGCTCTTCAACCCATTCTTTTAATGGACCTTTCAACGGAGGAGTTGTATCACCACAACCCCATAGTAGCTACTACAGTGGAATGACAGGACCTCAGCATCCATTTTATAACAGAGTAAGAAACAATGGCAGTTTAAAATCTGCACTGTTTTATTTAGTTTGGGTGCCGTATCTGATTAGAAATCATACATCTTAGCAGAAGAAAGGTAGTAATGATAGCTTTCTACTGATTGTATTTGGTAAATAGTGTCAGTGCAAGCGTGTGTAGAAATTAATATTTTTATATTATCAATAGGTGGTTAAATGAACAAAAGTTTTAAGATTTGCAGATTTATTATCCCTGCAGAAAAGGAGTCCTCTTTATCTTAAAGTCAAGCATAGGTTAAAATGATAATTTAAACTTCCCATCTATATAATTATAGACTCCTGGTACTTTTTAAAATGTCATTAGCTTTCTCAAAAGCTCAGCATGTTGTCTGTGTAATACATTAAAACATTTTTGAAAAATGGATTGAACAAAGTTACTATTTTGAACAATTCAACTGTTTGATTAAAATGAACTAAACATTACTAAACATATATATAACTGTTCGTTCACTCTTTTCAAGGTGTAAACAGTCAGACTAAGAAGTCTCTATAGCTTTTTGTTTTATCTGACAGTAATAATCTTTTGGGAGTACCATATATTACGTTTCAAATTATGAGATGATATATTTCTTTTTCAGTAACTGGCAATAATTCTGGTTTTTAATTTCATTTTGATTAATTGAAGGGCTTCCTGGATTGATTGTTTATTCTCTGAAAAGTTGTATGCACAGACAAAATGCTTATTTGCATTTCAACACTGAGATGCAGTGAATATATGAAAATTTATTTTTTATTCTAAAGGAATCTAATTCAACGTCTAATGCACTCTAAAATTAAACTTGCAGTCTTGTAGGACATACTGAGAGATGATATCAATAGCATCACACTTTTAAATTCAGAAATTTTACTATGTCAGTCCAAATTCAAATAATAATTTTCAAGACAGGTTAATTTTTAAAGAGGTATACAATGTTGAATTTTTATCTAATAAGGAATGAGATACAGTTCTAAAATTGGTATAAAAATTAAACATAAATTACTTCATGCATTCTCACTTTTATAAAGAACTTCTGAAATGATTCCAAAATACGTAACCATGGTTTCAGATTTGCTTATAGAGATAATACTACTATTAGAAAGCTACAGAAGTCATTTACATTACTATCTTACTTTTTAGGAGTTCTAAACTGTATTAAAAGTTTTCCATTGAAGCTATGTACATGTTATCATTCATTATAAAAATGTTTCATTTTAATGTTTGTCTGTCACTGAACGTATATGAAACTTTCCTGTTGATTTCAAGTGGGGTAGGTAACTATTTAGTTATTTCACATTTTAATCATTTCAAGATATGACTGCCTAATTACCCAAGGAACTAAACCTTTATGTTTTACATTTTTAAATTAGCATTTGTTGAATTAAGTTCTTTTGATTTTTGTAATGGTCCCTTTTTGTTACATGTTTCTTTCCATAGCCATTCTTTGCCCCATATGTTTACATGCCAAGGTATTACCCTGGCAATTCTCATCTCACCTCCCGTCCATCACTAAAACCGACTTTGTCCAGGGAACAAAGCATTGGTCTAGTAAGTATCTTGTAAAGAAAATGAACATATTAATTTACATGATAAGATGAGTAAGTAATACAAGAATAGATATGTTTAATTATGGCACATGTATACCTAAACTATTTTCTTTAGAAGTATTATTGAAACACTTAAAATAAAAGTTAGTTAAGGCAGCGCAATGTATCTTGTTCCACTTTTAAAACATTTGTATATTAGGCTTCACTTGCTATATTAAAATTGATGTATTTCTAACATAAGAAAAGAAAGACTTACCTTTAAGTTAGTGTAAGTAAATTAGTAACTGCAAAGACAAACAATTGAGTAAACAATTGTATATTATATTTAAAATCAGATAGTGAAGTTTACTTCTTGTTTGATTCTGATTGTATGTCAGGTTAAAAATGGAGCCTTACAGACATTTTTATAATTGCGCCATACTTTGGTACATTTAAAATCTTTTAACAGCAACTTAACTCATCAGCCTATCCCTATCCCTGGCAAGTCTCTAAAATTATTAAATAAGATCAGGCCTGAATAGTGCTACTTGGAAATAAGATCCCTAGGACATCCCAGAAATGTAGATTACATTAGAGATTAAAAACATCCCAGAAGAAAACAGTTACCCCCATACTATTGACAAGTTGCAATTCAAGGAAGTAATGAGGAGTCAAGCAAAATTCAGAAGAGATTTTTCCTTATCTTCATAGGAATTCATACTGAATCAACTGATGTTCAGAAAGAAATAAGAAACATTAGGAAAAATAATTATTGTAGAGTGAAATTATACAGAGACGTTTATATTTTATTATAAAATGAATCAAATCAGAGATAATCGCCTCAGGGCTTGAGGGCCACAGGTGACAGACATGTTTTTTGGGGAACATGTTCTTCCTAACAAGGACATGATATTTTGATCATATGTGCCCCCTCTTCCTTCACTTATTTATAGACAAATAGGTAGTTTGAAACAAAACAAGATATATAGAAGTTGTGGTTATTGTTAAACTAAAAAGTTAAATGGAGAATTGATATGAATATAGGAAAGAGAGAGGAAAAAATACAAACAAATAAAATGATCAATATAGCTGCTCTATTTTAAACCCTGGGCTTAAAAATATTCTGCGTACAGAATGATACATTCTTTGATACATCTTCATCCATTGTTTAGTTTTATTTTGCGGGTGTTTGTGTGTGTGTCAACATTTGTCCAAATCATATGGGTTTGTTGTTGTTGTTAGGATATTATCAAGGAGGATGTTGAATGAGTGGCTATCGATTCCCACAGAGCCCTCAATGGTAAAAGTGTAGTCATGTGGTGTGTGGAACTGTAGCATCTCGTTGCTTCCTCCAACAATAATGAATTTGCTTGAATTATAACTTGCTGTTCACTAACTGCAATCAGTGGCTTGAATGGACAAATAGTATAGATGAAGACTAATAAGCATAGTTTGTGAGTGAATTGGCTAATATCCTGCTTATAGAATATATTATTTACATTTTCCATGCTGCCTTTCAGTAGTCCGCCAAAAACAGTTATTTTTAATAATATAAAGCGTGTTACATCTTCATTAGTAAGTGTTTTTTTTCGGTTCATGAAACACATTTGATATAATTAAATTATGTTGTCAAACAATTTGTATACTGCTGAGTCTCTAACACTCTGGGTAGTTTACACTTACCATTACACGCCATCATACCGTAAAGTAAAATTGTATTAGCTATTCAGTTCTGTAGAAGTGATTAGCTGATGTCTTCTCCAAATGATTTGGTCAAATAAACCTGTGCTTTTTCAGTTACACCCATGAAGTTGCTTGCAGTTGACAAAACCATAAAGCTAATTTTAGGGAGTAGTGATGATAGAATATACTCCTACTGAGCTTGCACAGAAGTCTGGCTTCACATATTTTACACTACTGTCACACTGATGTACAAGTGTTTCCATAGGTTATATTAAACATGAGACTTACTTCCCACATGTCCATCTTTTCTAAATATATATATATATATATTAATTTGAAATTTCTTCTTTGTAGCTGTTCGTAACTACATCCTTGACATTACCTGCAAAATGGTCGACCATCCTTTTATTGATTTTAGCCTATGTTTTTTTTAAAAAAACTGATTTTGATTTATAGTCCTACGTTAAATATTCCTGTTATAAAAAGAAGTTAGTCTTTTACTACTTGCAAACGCTTCAGAGAAAATGATTATATCCTGTTTATAGTCCCCCCTCTACTATGCTCCCTGCAATGCAGTTTATGAGTCTCTCTTGGATTGTTTGCCAATATGTTTCAAAGACAGATCCAGTCTGTACCATCTCCTGGTTTGCCTACGGTTCATTTGACAGCAGATTTTACCTATGTTTGGTCTCGTTCATAGACTGCTGCATTTCCGGGACTCTTACGATCAAGTAACAAAAAAATTAGGATTATAGCAATAGCAATAGCAGTTAGACTTATATACCGCTTCATAGGACTTTTCAGCCCTCTCTAAGCAGTTTACAGAGTCAGCATATCGCCCCCAACAACAATCCAGGTTCTCATTTTACCCACCTCGGAAGGATGGAAGGCTGAGTCAACCTTGAGCCGGTGAGATTAGAACCGCTGAACTGCAGATAACAGTCAGCTGAAGTGGCCTGCAGTACTGCACCCTAACCACTGCGCCACCTCAGCTCTTTTAATCATGCTTTAGGATGGGGAAATATACTATACTACATTTTAATACATTTATATCTGCACGGAAGGTCATGCTACTGCAGAGTCAAGCATTAAACAGATGGGCATCACACACATTTCTATGTATACTGTAGTGACGTATAGCCTTATTGCTGTAAGTATAATGTAAGCAGTTCATTTCTATTGAGAAGAGGCCCACCTCTTAGATGAACTCATAGTGCTGAAAGAAATGTACTATGAATTGTATTCTTTAATATTTTAATCCAAGTGATCTAACATTGATCTAAGCCTTTTGCTCCAAATGATAATTTGACAAATGTGAGTAAATTCATTTGTCTGCTTTTTGAAGGAAGCATGGAATTTTATTTAAATTTGTAAGCCATTATTAATGGGTTTTGAACGTGTATAGGGAATAGATTTTAAATAACCTGAAATATGTGCTTGCAAGTCCTAGGTTCCTTTGAGGGCTCTTTGGTGCTCTCTGAATTTGTTTTTTTCTTGCAGATGTTCATTATCCAAATAGATAACCTCTTCAGTGCTACTCTAGCATTGATGACTTACTTAGTTTGGATAAGGAGCCGAGGTGGCGCAGTGGTTAGGGGTGCAGTACTGCAGGCCACTTCCGCTGACTGTTATCTGCAGTTCAGCGGTTCTAATCTCACCGGCTCAAGGTTGACTCAGCCTTCCATCCTTCCGACGGTGGGTGAAATGAGGACCCAGACTGTGGGGGCAATAGCTGACTCGTAAACCGCTTAGAGAGGGCTGAAAGCCCTATGAAGCGGTATATAAGTTTAACTGCTATTGCTATAATGAAGTGTCTTCAAGAAAATTACCAAGGTCAGGGAACATCAGGGACTCCTCATTTCAACCCTGAGCTACAAATATTGTCCTTTACTGCTAGTTTCCTTTGTTACTGCAAAACCATATAGCTTATCAATGTTGGTAACAGGAAACTGGAATAAATCAGGTTTATTATATATGATTCTCCTATATTTTCTCTTTAGAAAAAGGATGTTGATATCTAATTTTATTATCAAAATGGGGGAAGAAAAAAACAAAAATGAAGGCAGGAGTGCCTAAAACGATTAGCACTGTGTGAAAGTAAGCATTTATTCAGTATTAGACGTTACATTTCTGAAGTAGAAACACAATAAAATAGACATGGTATTATCTTTTGGTTTATTTTCATTGTGCATGTAACACACGAAACGTTTTGTTATAACAACTCCTGCAAAAAGGATTGTTTGGAATAATAAGCTGAATCACTAGGAGCCATATTGCCTCCCTTTGCCTTCAACTAGGATGCAGCTTGTGCACAAACTCTTCAAAACAGTCTTTTTTGTATAATAAATAATAATAATGGGAAAGCATAGCCGCTGTGAAATATTATGCTACATGAACTGCATTGCATGCTTGCAATATGAACTCAGCCCATTTAAAATTTATATATAACATGAAAAGTTAATAGGTTTTTGGAACTATACTGTATTTACATGAAAGTTACTAAATTTAAAATGACCACCATCATAAAAGGAAAAAGAGACGGATAGATATACACAATACAAAATTGTGTTCATTGCCCATCTTCCTACCTTGTCAACATGAGTTTCAGCAGAAACCAATCCTGGAAATTCCCTCCCATCTCCCAGATATTTGCCTAAGCATATGTACATGTACATATGTGGTTATGTATCAGCCAGAAGCCATATTCTAAGAAAGGGCAGGATCAGGGCAAACATGTAATTGAATTTATAACTACAAATTACAATTAATTGCCTGCAAAGTACATTTTAGACAGGTTCTTTATTACATTCATTAACCTGTCCATTAACACATTGCCTATAAAAGAAACAATCCCATTTATAAAATTACTTGGTTCTTCATTTTCATATTTCAGTCATTTTTACACCAAGAAGTGGGAGGGGGGTGAGAATGCATTACATCTCCTTTGTTAGCGTTAGGAAGAGAAGGAAGGAAAGTGGAAGTAATGCAAGAGAAAGTACCACCCTGATGCCAATGTGGTAGTGAAAGAGGAAACCTATTTAGAGAAGTAATACTGGTAGTCCTCAACTTGCGTCTACCACTGAGCCCAAACTTTCTGTTGCTAAGTGGGAAATTTGTTAAGTGAGTTTTGCCCCATTTTACGACTTTTCTTGCTGCAAGTTAAGTTAGTAACATGGTTGGTTAAGTGAATCTGGATTCCCCATTGACTGCGTGTCAGAAAATGTCAAAAGGGGATCATGTGACCCCCCCCAAACTGTCATAAATATGAGGCAGTTATCAAGCATCCAAATATAATCAGATGACCATGGGGATGCTGCAATGGTACATTTGTGTGAAAAATGGTCGTAGGTCACTTTTTCAGTGCCATTGTAACTTTGATCTGTACTTAAGTGAACTGTTGTAAGTTTTTTTTATATAATTTTTTTTTATTTTTTTCATTTTCATAACATATAATCCAGTGGTGGATTCAAAGAATTTAACAACCCAGTTCTTTGCCCTAGTGAACAGCTGGGTGGGCAGGGCTCGGTGATCATGTGACCAGGTGGGCATGGCCAACACAACATCACTCACGTCGATGGGCGCTTCACCTCAGCTTTTACAATGTAATAAGGGTTAATCAGAGAGGCAGTTTCTGTAAGCAGGGGAATAAAAACTAGGCTAGAAACAACATCAGAATGTTTCCTTCCTACCTTCCTTACACAATTAGTCCTGTAAAGTGGGAAAAAAAACAAAATGAGATTTTTCCAACAACCGGTTTTCCGAACTGGTTAGAAAGTTACCCAACCAGTTCTCCCGAATAGATGCGAACTGGCTGAATCCCACCAATGATATAATCACTGTATACTATTACATAGCCAACATTGTTATTGTATTATTAAATGTTTACATCAATTCACTGTTGTAAGTGAAGGTATATGTAGAATATATGTATATGTATTGGGAGACAGGACGAAGAGACTGCAGTCAAGAGACTAGAAAGATAAAAGGCAGCTTAGCCTGCAGCAGGAATATGGGTGGGGCAAGCAGGTCAGAAGGACCCTTGTCTAGTTTTTGGCTGTAAATAGAAGGTGGGGGGGGGAGATGTACTTCAGACTTGCAAGTTTCTGTTAATGTAACCTTACAATAAAGTAGGATTAGCTCATTTGGCTGTATTTCCCACCTGCTCAATCTCACGAGGCTGACATCAATCTTGTACATCTGAAAACAGATTTATTCCTCCCTCTTTCTGGGTCCCTTTCTTGGGCTATAAAGAGCCACTTGCCCCCTCTCTTCCCACTTCCTGCAGGATAAGTTGCCTATTATCTGACTATTCCTTTGGCTGCCTCTTTTTCTCCTACCTTCCGAGTCATTCTCGCATTCCATTAACTGGCATTAAAAAAATGGATGATAATTACTTTTAAAAGACTGCTCCCAAACCAGTGACTAACCTTAATTTTTAAAGCTATGTTTGCATGTTTGGTTAAATTATTAAAACCTGCTCATTGCTTTGATTTCAATTGTTCCTTCTATTCTTATCAGCCAATGGATCTGCTGTAGTAAGTTTTTGAAATATTTTGGTAGCCTTACGTATAGCTCCCAATTACATCAGACCTTTTACTCCAGCAAGACACTATACCACAGAAAACTAATAGGATATTAACTAGGGATATCAAGATATTAATTTGTAGTTGAATTCTTATCTACATAAAAGGACATGACTTTTTACCTTATTTTGAACATCAAGTGAGACAATACAAACTCTTTTTGAAAACCCAACAATTTTCATAGAGCATGGGGACCCAAAATTATCTTGGATATAGTCTATGAGGATCTAGCTACATACGTAGTTCTTGGATCGGGGCATTTTAATTAGAATACATTCATTTTTAGCAGGTGCTTCTTACCACTTCAAAGAGGAAATTTAAATAACCGTCCTAGCTTATTTTTATAGATATTGCCTTACTAATTATGTTAAAATTGTGCCCTCTTTTGTTTTTGTTTTAAAGCTATGTAAAACTGGGTTAAAAAGACAAAGACAGGTACAGCAACTTTCTAAGCAAAGGTCACATGTTTTTTCTGTTATCATGATGGAATGCCATGCTGGCTGTCTACACTAATGCACTTTGTTTTGAGGGGGGGGGGCTTGCTTTTGATGTTCTGCTTCTTAGGTTTTGCATGACAAAAACATAGCAGAATTCTGCTCTCTCAACACATTTGAAAAACACGATAGCTGAGAAAAGAATGTTTGTATGATTGTAGCACTCATATGTTACCTCTAAGATACACTTCCACTTTTTACTGCTTTTCTTAAAAAAATAAGTGTTCTGGATTCTAGTGAATATCATAGTGTGAATACACTCACACAGAGAATTTGTTAAATGTAAATTTTCTAAGGTTATCTTACGCTGCATGAAACACTATTTTTGTCAAATAATTATTAGCCCCAGTATTATCTTTTAGATTGAGAGTTTTTTTTCCTTTTCTTTCTTATATGATATAAATATTAGTGTGGTTGGAATGCAGTTAAAATCACAAAAGCAGAATTCTCAATAGTGTGCTTAAAAAACCACAGTAGATGTGTGCAAAATGTTTGAAATTTAAGTGTTTCAAGCTCAAAATTGAATGTTTTGACAATTTTGAAGTTAACATGGGTTTGAAACAGCTGCTTGCCTCTTACCGACATCCAAAATGATGGAAACAGCCTGCTTTCAACTCAAAACAACGCTTTTAGATGAGAAGCCGATTAATTTGAATTTGAAACCGTTCAAATTGGATGCATTCCTCAGCAGAGATATAATATAGACTTTATTTAATGTGAATTGTGCTAATACAGCTAGCTTTATGCAAAGCTTTATATAAATACTGACTTTTGTACCAAAAAAACAAAAACTCCTTTCTGAAATTGTGAACTATATAGATTGATTATACAGACCTGTTTGATTTCTGTTCCTACATATTGATCAACACCTGTAGAAATCCTTCAGTCTGTCCCTATTTAATACATATGTAGAAGGGTTTCTTTTATTCCATTGAACTTTATAAATGTAAAGCTACCTGCTCATTTAAAGCCTTCTTGGTTTTAATTCCAAAGCATAGCAGCATGTTCAACCTTTTTCCTACATTTGATTAGATTATCAATATAAGTAGATTGTGAAAAATGTATGGTGGTTGACAATTTAAAAAAAAACACCTTTCGCTATTGTTACATTGATGTAAATATACATGAAATTATCAATTTAATCTTTTAAATACTTCTCTAGACAATTGTAAATTGATACTCATTGCTCCTCATCTGTTTTGGAATTTGATGGGATGAATGCAACACCTTGTGGAAATTTATTTTAGAATAGTATTTTTGAACCTAGAACGTGTAAAAGTGGGCCATATTAGTCAGGCATTTTTAAAATTGTCTCTAGAAAGATACCTTTCAGCTTCTGGTCATCTTGAATTTAATTGTATGAGTGAGCAAGCATTTCTACTAGTGCCTCCCCCCTCTTTTGCTTTATTTTTGACTTGATTCAGACAGAATTGTCCACCATTCTTCACACTTTTTTCTGGTACTTGTTTTTGGTACCATAATATTAGTTTAAATTATATTTGTTTTTTTACTCAAATCTGCCAACTGATCTTGAAAATCAATTGCATATAATAGTCCCAGGAATACATTCAGAGAAAATATGAGGCAACAGAATACAATTTCCTAGCTGTAAAAGTTACAGCTTTTTATTAACTATATTAGCTTTTATTAGGATATATGAGTCCATGAAAATAGCAAGTTGGTTGTTAAGTCAGAGATTATTATTCAAATTGAGTGAGGTACTTTCTACTCTTCTTTTTTAAAAAACCCACTTTATTTGGAATATAGAAAGTGAATTCAGCTTGCTAGGCTTTAATGCTAAGATTGTACATACACCATGAGAAATATATTACATGCACAATAAAAATATGACAAGCTCTTATACGGCATTATCACTAATATTGCATGTCTACACAGAAGTGATACTCCTTCCCCCTTTTGAACTGATTGAAATGTATGCAGATTAAGCCAATATCTGATCCCAGGACTGCTTCATCTTTTGTTATATTCTAAAACTTGCAGGTGCCTTTGAGACAAATTTACGTATTTTAAACCTAGCCATGATTATTTTTCTTTTGATCAGTGTGCTCCACAGTAGATTCTGCTGTGAATGAACTAGGTACTGAAAGAGTAGAATGTATTGGAGAGGTCCGTTAAGATTTTCCTTATTTTTGTGCTAGGAGCAATTTCTTTAAAAATTCATTTCCCATCTTGTAAGAACCTTCAGGGAAAGTTCTTGCCTGTGACACCACCTCATGGTGTATACTTCAATCAGCGAGTCCTCTGGTGGTATGTCAGTATTCCCAATTACTGATACTGTTAATAGTGACTCAAAACATGTTAGCTGTTTGTTTGTGTTTGCAAAGGAATCACAATAAGCACTTCAACGTATTGTTTGTTGCACTTCTCCTTTGCCTAGGGGACAGTCCCTGGATCAGGAGCATCCCATGTTCCTTTGAGCTCAATGAGTGTGGATGCCGTGTGTGAGAAGCTGAAACAAATAGAAGGACTAGATCAGACTATGCTGGCTCAGTATTCTGCAACTATAAAGAAGGTATGTTTCTGCATTCATAAATGGTGCATCTTCTCCTTAGTCTGTGAAAAATCTACTGTTGGAGAATAAAAAAAATAATTATCTGTCAGTAGATTGAACATGCAGAGAATATGTTAAACTAAATTTGTTCACTTGCCAAAATACCTTTAATGAATTAAGGATAGATTAAGATTATAGAAAGGTAAATCATATTTAAATAGGTTCAAGGTTCATTTCAAGGTTCATTTTATTTATATGCCGCCCTATTCCCAGCGGGACTCATAAAGTATTATGTATGTGTTAAGTGGGGCTGAGATTTTTTTTTTGTTTTAAAGATGAATGTTAGTGTATTAATATAACTTTCCCTTTAGAGAAGGCTTT
The DNA here is from genome assembly GCF_009769535.1 of Thamnophis elegans. Lineage (NCBI taxonomy): Eukaryota > Metazoa > Chordata > Lepidosauria > Squamata > Natricidae > Thamnophis > Thamnophis elegans. The sequence continues at coordinate 4,419,471 of NC_045543.1, read as the reverse complement.
CTTTTTCCTTTTTTGTATTTGGCAATAATTTATTTATTTAATTTATTTATTTAATTGGTTTGTATGCCGCCCACTCTCAAAGAGACTCAGGGCGGCTTACAAGTAAAAAAGGAAGGGGAGGACATACAAAAAAATAAAAAAACAACATTAAAAATTCCACAACATTCATAACTTAGGATGGGGCTGGATAACTCAACAGCCCCAGGCCTGCCGGAACAGCCAGGTCTTGGTCGCTTTGCGGAAGGCCGGAAGGGTAGTAAGGGTCCGGATCTCAACGGGTAGATCGTTCCATAGGGCTGGAGCAGCTACAGAGTCGGCCTCCTCCGGGTTCCGTCTACCAGCCAATGCCACCTGGCTACTACCCGGGGGAGGGCCTTCTCTGTGGCAGCTCCGGCCCTCTGGAACGAACTCCCCGCAGAGATTCGGACCCTCACCTCTCTCCAGGCCTTCCGAAAAGCCGTCAAAACCTGGCTTTGCCGGCAGGCCTGGGGTTGATGAGTTCCCCTCCCCGCTCGACCTGTTTGGCTGTATGATTGTTGGTTATTTTAACTATGTGTATTGTGTTCTATGTTTCCCTTTTCCCCTTTTGAGTTGTTCGCCACCCTGAGTCCCTCCCGGAGAAGGGCGGCATACAAATAAACTAAATCTGAATCTGAATCTGAGGAGAGGAGCAGCTACCGGGGGGTCGCCAGCCGACATTGGCCGGCAGATGGAATCCGGAAGAGGCAATAAGCGAGTCTGGGCAGTAGACCTTCCGTTCTCCTAAATGTGGAATGAGCAACTTCAATTATTAAATTTATTCCCCCAGCCCCCCAATTGATTTTTATTTTATTCAAACGTTAAAGTACAAAACTCCAAAAGGAAAAAAAAGGGGGGGGGGAATTGATCACAGAAGCAGACAAACAACAAATAACATGAGCAAAACATTAGAAAGGTGCATTAAAAAAATCCACAATCGCATATTCACATATTACCATCCCCTAGCTGAATACTGATAAATATATTACAACATATTAGTTTCCCACCTCTGGCGAAACAGGCTTCAATTTTTTTTTCTTCCAAATTTCTAATTCTGCTTACAAATTATTAACCTGTCATCTGTCTAATACAGTGTTTCTCAATCTTGGCCACTTGAAGATGTCTGGACTTCAACTCCCAGAATTCCCCAGCCAGCGAATGCTGGCTGGGGAATTCTGGGAGTTGAAGTCCAGACATCTTCAAGTAGCCAAGGTTGAGAAGCACTGGTCTAATATATTAATGGACAAATAGCAAGTAGAACAGCAAACACACACAAAACAAAACTAAAAAATCAAAACCCTCTGTTAAAAACTTAGTTTATTCAAGGTGTAGAAAATTTACCATGGCTTCTTATCTATCCCAAGTCATCCCAACACTTAACTCTGATTCATCCTGGATCAAATATCCACGATTGTGGATAAAATCTTAACAAAAACACTGATAGCATAATACTTAGGGCAGCTTGCAATATTTCGCCTGCAGGCTCATTGGTACATCACACAATTGTTTCAATCTCCCAACACAATGGATACTGCAAGAGGAATAAGTACTTCCTCCTGTAGTCGTCCTTCCAGTTCCCAAATCAGTTGAAATTCACAATTTTAAAATACTGTATCTGAAACTGCTATCAAGTTCCTCCTAGAAAAGACTTTAATTCAATTTGGACTTTATTCAATCTGACGCATTTTGGAATGTGTGGGGTAACTTACAGTGGCTATGCTGCCAATTTATAAGTAGTTTTGGAGAGACTCACATGAAGACTGGGCATTACTCATAATATAAACATATAATACAGAAACTTCCTAAAGTTATTATATAAAATACATTATATAATGTATCCTAAATGATATTCTTTTGAAATATAACATGCACTATCCTTGTATAGATTATAAATGCTTTTGAAATGATTAAAGTTTACTTTTCTGCCATTTATAAGTAATACCTATGTTGTGTTTCTATAATTTTTTTAGGCTAATATAAACGGTCGTGTTTTAGCACAGTGTAATATTGATGAACTAAAACGTGAGATGAACATGAATTTTGGGGACTGGCATCTCTTCCGGAGCGCGGTAAGACTTGTTATTACATAAAATATTAATATTAATAATTAGGACTGCTGGGTGGTGGAACTTACATTTGCCTTTCTGCATATATTTACTTTGAAGCATATTATATAGTTTCAGTGAAATTCGATGTTATATTTGCATCTTATTTGCATAAGATTTCATTCTAAGAATGGTTTACTTTACTTTACCCAAGTTTTGTTAATAATTTGTCCAGAATTTGTAGTTTCATATTTAAAGTGGCAAGAACTGTGCCTGGAAACATTGCAAGGGACATAGAGGGAGATAGAGAGAAAAAGAAAGAGATGAGAGAAAGAAAGATGAGGGAAGGAAGGAGAGTGAGATAGAGAAAAAGAGAGAGATGAGAGAGAGAAAGAGATGAGAGGTAGGGAGGGAGAGATGAGAGAGGGAGATATATTTTTCGGAGTATAAGATGCACCAACGTTTTGAAAAGGCAAATTTTTAAAAAAAGTTTTTGCACTCTTCTGTTTTTCGCAAAAACGGCTCAATTTTTTGTCAAAAAGAAAGGGTATGCATAGTCTCTAAGAGGCTTATAGAGTGCTCCCGGGTGCTGAAGGGCGCGGGCACAAAATTGAGCAAAAAATTGCCTGTTTTTCGCTCATTTCTGCCCTCCCCAGCCCCCAGGAGCACTCTGCAAGGTTCCTAAAGGCTATGCATGGCCATTTTGTGAAGGGGAGCGGGGTTTCGGGAGGCAAAAAAATGCTGTATTCAGTGTATAAGACGCACCCAGATTTTCAGCCTCTTTTTTGAGGGAAAAAGGTGCGTCTTATACTCCAAAAAATATGGTACCTATTTCCCATGGAAAACACGCGCCACAAAACCTGGGTAGGCATAACTGGGAGTCAAGAAACTGGATGGGAGTGAGTGACATAACATTGGCCACGCCCAACCAGGTTTTGTGGCTCCTGGTGTTTTGTTTTCTCTGGGAAACAGTGGCTCTTTGAGTGTTTAAGGTTGCAGACCCCTGGCTTAAATTATTCCTCAATCAGTGTAGTCATTGGTGGAGCTGAGGTTTCCAAGGCTGTGAAATGCTGCTTTAGACTGAGTGAATCATGTAAAGCTTAAGATTGCCACAGAAAATGTGCTTCATAGTTCTTTGCTAAAATAAGATCATGTTTTAGTTGTGCTGTTATGTTCAACTTGCAGTCTAATATCTTTCTTATGTTAGGTACTTGATATGAGAAATGCAGAAAGTCAAATCGTCCATGAAGATTCTCGAACAGTGAATGAGCATGCCAACACAAATCCTCATAATGATCTCGCTCGGCGTCCAACTCTGAATAATGAATTACCCCATACGGAACTTACTGGTCTTCCAGGTCAAGCTCCTTATGGTCTCAATTTTAGCTTTGAAGAGCTGAACAATATTGGCCTAGAGGAAGCCCCTCCACGTCATAGCAATCTAAGCTGGCAGGTAATTTCACTTCAGATTAGATATAATTCAGACAGTGCCTTTTATTTTAGTCGTAACTATTATTCACATACAAGAGTAAAGCTCCTTAAAAGAGTTTTTTAAAGAGTATATGTTGCACATCAGAAATAACTATAAAAAGTAAAAGTTACTACATTTGTTTCTAGTTCAGGTTCTAATTACGCAGTTATATGTTCCATTTCAATTACACAAGAGTTATATATAGACTTTTCTGGACAAATACCCTTTCCTAATACAAAATGTGTTGTATTGGGAAAGGCTGTTGGTTTTAACAGAAAATTGTTACAATTTCCCCTTCTATTCTAAACAGGAAACCATTTATATGATAAATGAATTTGCTGTATTGAATCCTCACAGAGCCTTACCCTGACAGGACCAATCTCAACCTATGCTAGTTGCCATATTTTTTGGAGTATAAGATGCACCGGAGTATAAGACACACCAAGGTTTTGAAGAGGCAAATTTTTAAAAAAAGTTTTGGCACTCTGCAGACCTCCCCAAAATGGTTTTTTTCCCCCCAAAAGGGCATGGGATGCTTATAGAGTGCTCCTGGTGGGGGCGGAGCTGGGGGGGCAAAACGAGCAACAAACAGCCTGTTTTTGGTCATTTCTGCCCTCCCCAGCCCCCAGAAGCTCTCTGAAAGCCTCCTACAAGCTATGCACGGCTATTTTGGTAAAGGGGGCGGGGTTTGGGGAGGCAAAAATGATGTATTTGGTGTATAAGATGCACCCAGATTTTCAGCCTTTTTTGAGGGAAAAGGTGCGTCTTATACTCCAAAAATATGGTATATATTGTACCATTGACATAGTGCCCCTTTCTGAAATATCAAGCAATTTTTATTCATAACTACTTATTCAGGTTTTATTTTAGTCATTTGTGCCTATTTAGATGTATTATGTATATAAATTCAAAAAAATATTTTAATATGTTTTCTTTGTCTTTAAATAGTCACAAGCCCACCGGACTCCAAGTCTTTCAAGTCTCAATTCTCAAGATTCTAGTATTGAAATTTCAAAGCTTACTGATAAGGTACAAGCAGAATATAGAGATGCATATAGAGAATATATTGCTCAAATGTCCCAGTTAGAAGGAGGTGCAAGTTCTAGTACAGTTAGTGGTAGATCTTCACCACATAGTTCAGCAGCATTTTACATGGGTCAGAGCACATCCACAGGTTCTCTTCATTCCAGTATGGAACAAGATAAGGGAAAGGATGCTGAACAGAAACAAGACGATGGAAGGAAGTCCTTCTTGATGAAGCGGAATGATGTTGTAGATTACAGTAGTTCAGTATCTACCAACGATGCGTCTCCATTAGATCCCATTACCGAAGAAGATGAAAAATCAGATCAGTCTGGATCCAAGCTTCTTTCTGGGAAGAAATCTTCAGAAAGAACTAGCATTTTCCAAGCTGCAGATCTGAAGTTGAAAGGGGTAGCGCTACGTTATCAGAAACTTCCAAGTGATGAAGATGAGTCTGGGACAGAAGAATCTGATAATACACCTCTCCTCAAGGAAGGTAAAGACCGGAAAATAGAAGGAAAAGTAGAGAAACAGTCCAAATCTCCAGAACATGGCTCTGAGCCCATCAGAACCTTGATCAAAGCAAAGGAGTATTTGACGGATGCTCTCCTAGACAAAAAGGATTCCTCTGATTCTGGAGTGAGATCCAACGAAAGCTCTCCAAATCATTCTCTCCATAATGATGGAGATGACTCACAGCTTGAAAAAGCAAATCTCATTGAGCTGGAAGATGATGGCCGCAGTGGAAAAAGGGGAATTCCCCATAGCTTGAGTGGCCTCCAGGATCCAACAATCGCCCGTATGTCAATTTGTTCAGAAGATAAGAAAAGCCCTTCAGATAGCAGCTTAATAGCAAGCAGTCCGGAAGAGAATTGGCCGGCCTGTCCAAAAGTCTACAATTTAAACAGAACGCCTAGCACGGTCACCCTGAATAATAACAGTGCACCAGCCAATAGACCCAATCAGAATTTTGAGGAGACCGACGGTATCATAGTAGAACCTCCTCAAATCATTCTGTGTCCTGGATCGAGTTCTAACTCAGTGGCAGTTCAGAATGATAATATTAAAGGCGTGGCCCATAAGCGTAGTCAGCGTTTAAGTTATTCGAGGCTTTCAAAAGATGCTTCTGAGCTTCTGGCCGTTACTGGTTCCGATACTGCAGGCTTTGGAGAAGAGAGAGAGAGCATTCTTTGAAAGTAATCCAAGTTAACCACATTGCCCCCATCTACCTGATTTATTTATTTTTATTTTTATTACACAGCCTCCTTTTCTTAGTCCCTTGTCAGATTTACACATTTCTTTATCATTCCAGTGTGCAGCTTGTTTCTCTGCCCTTTGCCCATGTTTGCTCTTCTCCTAAAAAAAAAAAATAGGGTTGTAATCCAGTTCAAAATCTCATGGTTTAGAATAGACAAAAATACACAATATATTGAACATTAGTTAAATAATGGCAGCCGTTGATCAGGTAAAGATTTTTTTCTAGGGAAAAGTATGCATGTTTCTGTCTGCATGTTGAAAAGTAACGATGAGATAAAAATGAATGTCATACATCTATGTAAGAATCAATGTAGCAATTTGATTTAACATTTTTAATTATTAAATAAAGACATTGGCTAGATCAGTGTTTCTCAACCTTGGCTACTTGAAGATGTCTGGACTTCAACTCCCAGAATTCCCCAGCCAGCGAATGCTGGCTGGGGAATTCTGGGAGTTGAAGTCCAGACATCTTCAAGTAGCCAAGGTTGAGAAATACTGGGCTAGATGTTTACAAATTGGATACCTATGATTTTATACTTTTCAGTCCTGTGACACTTTAAAAAGTATTGATGTTTAAATAGCTGAAATTGAAGTATTGAAACTCTTTTTTTGCTGATTTAAATGATGGTCTTTGGGAACGCTATATTTGTGATTGCAAATTTGAGGAAAGAATTCTGCATGTTTGAAATGATAATTGTACTCAAGATTTAAGAATAAATTGTCCGATTGTTTTTGTTTACCATAGACTATAGTATGACAATAGTTCTAAAGTAATTGTGAAGAGTAACTGTGATTGTGATGCTCTATAGTATTATTTCCAAGGGGTGCTTTGATGTAATCTTTGGAAAGTATTTCTAATTTTAAACAATAGTGGCGTTTGATTAATGTGTTTTACTTGATTGTGGAGAGCAAACAGAATTGGTGGCTTTCATGGCCTTAGTACTTAGCAAAAATGTAATGTTTGCCTTTATATAGCAATGTTTGGCTTTATGTAGCGTATAATTATGTCCATCCTGTTTTTAGCATTGCAGACAAAGTATCAGTACTTTATATGTAAATGAAAATGCATGATTTTAAATAGGATTTGTGAATTGTATACATTCCACTACAATGGAGATAATAATAAAACCACAGGCATGCTTCTTTTGTGTTGGATGTTTTCTTTAATTTTAATGAACATCTTTTCAGTTGTTTGGTAGGATTAAACAGTTGAGTTTTTTTAAAAAGGGGGATTATGGTAGAATTAACCTTATTGTGAATTCAGCACTTACGGTCTTATCATATCTCTGTGTCTCCATTAACTTTGGTGGGAGCTGTTAAGTGCTCTGTAAAGAGCATGAATTCACCATCTTTTGCATCTCTGAGCTAAAATCATCTGTTGATCTCTTCATCAGCTCTGCTGTGTAAATACTTTTTTAGTGAGAAGCTGAATCATTTATTCTTCCTTACCATTTTCCTAATTGCTTAAAGGACCCTTACTGTGTTGCTTGAATGTTGATTTGAGATCTGTACATGCGGTATGGGTTTCCCCAGTGGATGAAATTCAGCTATTTTCTGTTTCGAAGTATATGGGAAATAGCTGAAAATACAATAAAACCCATCCAGTTTGCTGAAGGAAAGAAATTAGATGGATTCTGCCTGGAGCGTTTCCTTTTTTAAATAGAGTGCTGTGTAGTTCTATACACATACCAGAATTCTTTGAAGTCTTGAAACGGCTATACTATTGAATCAAAACCCTTGGCGTTAAACTTGTTTTCATGTAAAATCTCAAAATTCCAAGAAAGCTTTACCATGTCTGGGGGCTTTTCATTACAATATGTAGTTTGTATTAGGTATTTAATTCTGCAATGTGGGAGATATTTTTAATGCTAAATACAACAGTTGCTGCTACACTTTCAATATATTTTTAAACGAACTGGGTACTGAATTTTTGTTGAAAGTCTTTATTGATATTTACAGGCAGAATACTTACAAAAGTAGAGAGGGGAAGGATATCCTCATAATGAAAATGGGGGAAATTATAGAAGACAGTGGCTGAAGAGAGAAAGAGAGCTACCAAATGCACAAGAGAAAAGATATCAGGTCTGGCATAGCTCACAATGGATATTTAACCTTTCTTTTTCTCCCCCTCCCTCTCAAAAGTATGAAATGATAATGATATAATATATAACATATTCTTCTGAAAAGACTGTTGCATTTCCTAGTGATGGAACTCTCTCATAATACCATGAGAAACGTACAGGCCTGCACAGTTGAAAGTTAAGAAAGTTCTGTGGAAGTTGCAGAAGGAATTATTAAGGTTGCAATTCTCAGGAGCCAGTTTCATTTATTTCAGGATATCTAGTTAAATTAATATTGGATTATATCCTTAAGTTCATCATTTGGCATTCTTCATGTTAACTTTTGAAACTAGGATGAGTCCTCAGATAGAAACTAAAAAATCTGCACTAATTCCAAATTGTTTATTAAAAAAACAAGAATCTAAACCAATTATCCATTTTTAGAATGGATAAGAATCTAAACCAATTATCCATTTTTATTTTAAATTGTTCAAGTACAATTCACGAAATATATAGAAGAGAAGCTTGTTTAGAAAAATAATGCAAATGAATAACAAAATGTAAATACTCTGGTTTTATTAAGAAAATTGTACCATTTAATCTTATCATACACGAGAGGACTTCATTACCTTAAACCATGATTTATTAAATAAATTGCAGACAGCTGGATTTATGTAACATGCTAAGTAATAGATCTGGACTAGTGGGATGCAAAACATTTTGAATTTGAACAGCTATTTCCATTTTATCAGAAATGTCATCACAATGCCGGAAGCATTTTGAAGCTAGTACACTTCTGGTAGGAACAGAACAATTCATTTCAGTCCCATTGGATGCTGGACGGAGTTAACCCAATCTGACTGCTATCTCCACCAATTGTGGAGAATGTGAGATTTTGCATTCCCTAATTGCTAATATAAAATGCTACAGATTACAAATTTGTATTTTCAAACTTGATTGTGTAATTTTGCACGATAAAGCAGAGGGACTAAATTTTAATAATAGGTTTAAGGATGTTCAAAAGTTGACCTGGACAGGATTATTATTATTATTATTTGCACATCTCATATTATTTACCTTAGGTCCATATATTAAGTTCTAAGAAGTAAACTTCCATTCATAGCAGTATTTGGATTCAAAATCTAAGCTCAAACAATAAGATGTTGACAAACACTCATAAACTTTTTTTTAAAATTCCTGCTTCCAAAAATGTTGCAGAAACCCTTGAATCCATGTGCTTTTCCTCTTCTCTTTAGATTGTCAGGTGACAAGACTGGAACAATTACTTCCTCTTAAAACAACTGCTATTCCCAGTTAGGTCTTGCAAACTATTTGTTTTAATTGATACTGGCTTGTTCCCATATGAGAAGTCAAATTAATCACCTTCCCCCCTATATCAAATATAGCAGAACTATAATAAAGGGAAGCAAATGCTTTTATTTCCCTTTTCTACCATATACTGGTATTTGATGGAGGCCGCATAAACAAATTGCTTACAATTTGCAGACATTAGATTTCAGAACACCAAGGGCAGTGACCTAAACTGAAAAAAGCTCAATTTTTTTTAAATTATGGGTGCCTTTCATTTCTTTGTGTTACATTTATATCACTGCTGAAACTTTATTTATAGGCCATCAAGTTAGTGTTGACTTTTAGCAACCAGATAGATCTCTAGGATGAGCTGAGACAGTCCATAAATTTTATAGCTAAAACAAGATTAGCTTGTTAAAGCTTATGTATGAAACTTCTTGAAGCCATGTACAGCATCTGCACTTTTCTTTATTGACTATGCAGCATGCTGAGCTTCCATCTTCAACAAAGAAATATATGAAATTACTGTACACTGCAGGGGTGGGTTCCGGATCCCGGTGCAACGGGGCCGGGCTTCCACCACATGAACACATGCAGTGTGCAGCGTGCGCATGCGTGCTTACTGTCCACGATGCTCCAGCTCCTTGGCGGAGCGTCGTGCAGGCGCCGTACGCTCCATGCACATAAGCCCTGAAGAGCTCAAATACAGGTAAGGAGTGCAGGCAGGTGGGCCCTCCAGAGCACCATACCGGAACGGTATCTAGTGCTCCCAGCAGGCACCGGTACGCTCGTACCGGGGCGTACCGGTTGTAACCCACCACTGGTGCACTGTGACAACAATGTTAATTTAAACTTTCTTGGAATATTAAGAGGACTAAGTGACTTACTTGCCAATAAGGCAGGTGCTCCATAGCGCCCAGAGCTTTATTGGATAGCATTTTTTTTGTTTTTATTAAATCACTCGAGGTTTGAATATTATCAGTTGCTTCCCTTCCGTCTCTATCAGAAAACGTGGTCTCAGGATTCTCCTCTTTGCAGTTACTCACGTAAAGAGGAACAAACATTCTTTTGTTACTAGTGTTCCTTTCTATTTTCAGCTTTACGTACATTTATGGATGGCATGATTCATTATTTTGCTTCAGTGAGACCTTCCCCCAATTTGGCTTGGGCTGAAAAGTCTGAACTAGAGAGGCAATAGATATTTCCATTTTTACCAGCTTTGAAGGCGCCCATCTGCCCAAGTTGAGCACAGAATGATAGAAAATGGTTTTCTTCTATAAAACAGCTGTGACCAGTCCCCTCCCATTCATCTGAAGAGAAAATTCAGGTTGGATAATCCAGTCCCACTGCATCCAATTCATAGGCATCTGTTGTGTCTATGTAGAGACACAGGCCAACAGCCAAATGTATGGACTTGATGATAGTTGTTGGTAGCAATTCAAGGTTTTTTTGTACTGGTTTACTTCTTTAAAAAGGATTAGACTTTTATTATGTTGTATTATACACCACCGCCCCATAGACTAGTGTTTCTAGAAAATGGGCTTTGATAGTAGACTTCCACAGACCTACACTTAGATTTACAACTGACACTCAGTAAATATTTCAAAGCTTCTGCTCCTGTCCTGCTCTTCCTGGTGTCAGGAAGTTTACTTAAATAAAAATGTTCTTAAACTACATAGATATGTGCATGGTTTCTGTTGCTATTGATCTGAATCGGATTCAACAGTAGAGTAGCTACTCAAACTTTTGGCTTTTTCACATTTATTCTGAAATGTTTTGTCTTAGTCAACTTGGGTATTGAGAATGGTATTGCTGAGGATATAAGTGTCTCAAGGTAAATTTCCACCATAACCCTGCACTTACTCAGAGGTAAGAAAAACCACTCTTCACTTGCTTAAATTGCTATCTGTAAGTAAAAACAGGCTCAATGTGGAAGTGGAACAAAGGAAAGATTTTAGAACCAGAAGAAAACGGATGATAAAGAGAAAAGCTATCTTATTCCCTGCTTCCCCCTTCCAATTTTTAGGAATGTGAGTGGATGGCTGCATTTTTGGATGTAACGTTATGCAATTTTTTTTTACAAATTTATAAAATCCAGGCATGAATTAAACAATGTATTGGGCAATTCTGTAGAATGTGTTGTTTTTTTTTTAAGAAACTTTCATTTCCTAACATTGGTATTGTTACTATTGCATTTCAGAAAAAAAGTCTTAAAAGAATTCTAGCTGGGTGCATCTTAGAAAGCATGGCCTTCTTTACCGATCCCTTCTTTCTCCCTCAACTCTCCTCTTATCTCTACCGATATCTCTGGAATAAAATAGGGCAGTATAAATTACTGTAACATATATGAATTGGTCAAATATAATAATGGCATTGGACTAATGGTATTGGTTTTAAGAGTTAGGTAATAAACCTGAATCGATACAACAGGAGCATTAATTAGATTAGATTCAGAAGGTTTTAACATACACGATATAGCACACCAACAAAACTGCAGAGATTGATGGGATAAATTCACCGATGTGAGCCAAATTATAAATTTTAAGTGAACAAATGTAGTTTTTAGTTTTCGAACAAAACAAATGTATACCACTGAGCTAAGTAATACAAATAGATGAGACACTTTCCTTCCCACTTGCATTTTTTATCTCCAGCTGAAAGAAGCAGTAAAAGCAGTATTTGCTGAAATTACTGAAATCCTTCAAGAGTGATGCGTGAATTGTTCATTACGGTATGTGAGTTCTTGTTCTAGGTTTTCATTCTGAGTCTTTAAGGCAGCTAATAAGACTGAAACAGCATTAATTGCAAATTGAGGTCAATCAGAATAAAGCAGCAAGTAAAGGTAAAGCTACTGAAAGTCTGATCAAGCACTCAGAGCTTACTGGTATATAGAAATTTTCCCAGAGAAGCAAAGTATTAATAAGAAAACTGGCGTTGGTGGACGTTGTTGGCTTAAATTAAAGATTCTTAAATTTCTACAATGATGCTACACTGAATTGAATAATATCTTTTCTGAACTCAATATTTCAAATCCCTGTTTTGATACATTATTATTAAAAAATCTAAATGGCCATACTGAATGTTTTAATTACTTATTCTAGCTATGGTTCTAGAGCTGTGATGGCAAACCTTTTCGGCACCGAGTGCCGAAAAGGAAGCACCCATGTCTGGGCCACAACTTGGAAGAGGAGCTGCCCAATGCAGCATAGCATGGAAGCTATCAGCCTGTGGCACTGCTGAGGTGTTATGGAAGACCAGGATGCTTCAATAGCGGCCTTCAGCTCTTCTGCATTGTTCAGTCTCATGTCTCTCATCTTTCTCTTGGCAATGCCCCATAGATTCTCTATGGGGTTCAGGTCAGACGAGTTTTCTGGCCAATCAAGCATCGTAATCCCACGGTCATTGAACCAGGTTTTGGTGCTTTTGGCAGTGTGGACAGCTGGAAAATGAAATCAGCATCCCCATAAAGCTTGTCTGCGGAAGGAAGCATGAAGCGCTCCAAAATCTCCTGGTAGACGGCTGCGTTGACCCTGGTCTTAATGAAGCACAGTGGTCCAAAGTCCTGTTGCTCAGTGGTCCAAAGTCCCCTCTTCTGATGAGAGCAACTTTTGCCAAAAGCACCAAAAACTGGTTCAATGACTCTGGGATTACTGTGCTTGATTGGCCTCTCCATTCTTCCTCCATACTCTGGGTCCCTGGTTTCCAAATGAGATGCAAAAATTGCATCCCCATAGTCATTCACCCAACCAGGTCCCACACCCTCCTCTCCCATTGTCCATCATGTACTTAACTTTTAAGGGTCTCCAGAGCACTCCAGAGATCCTGTTAGTGAAGCAGAGCAGTCTGCTCCACTTTTCTTCATGTACCTGTTTGGGTAGGGTGTGTTACTTATACTTTACTAACCAAAAGCTAGTCAGCAAAAACACATACAATAATCCACATTTCTCTAGAACGGTTGTGTGTGTCATTTTCAGTGTTCCGGAACTATAAATTCCCAGCTTTTCATGGAGCAGCACACACAAAATGCCAAAGGATTCTGCTTTAAGAGTGACAGGTGGCTCTTCATGCTACACATAAATGTTGAACCTGCTTTCCCAACATAAATCCTTATGTAGCCCAAATGCCAGGATCTATTTTCAAGTGAGAAATAGAACAACGAAAAATAGTCGCCAAATTGCGATGGGCAGATGAGAAGTGATGTGATGGACAGCAGTAATGCAGCAGGTTCCCAGGAAGAAATGTACAAGAGGCAGCACAACCCAGAGCAAGAGTTTTTGGATGTCCACTCCCTAGAATCTTTCGGGATGCATCAATGGTGGGTTTCAAAAATTGTTCGAACCTACTCTGTGGGTGTGGCCTGCTTTGTGGGAGTGGCTTGCCGCCCATGTGACCGGATGGGAGTGGCTTGCTGCCCGTGTGACCGGATATGAAGATGCCGACGACACTTGTCAGAACCACCTTAAATCACCTCACACACAGCACTGGCATGCATAAGAGTATGAGGTAAACTTGTTTTTTAAAAGGCATCTTTGGTTTGCGTTAAAACAACTTCAACACGCGCAATGTTCTGATTGCACCACAAACGCAGTAGTCATCCTTACCTTTCACAGAGGCACTGAGTTTTATAAATAGGAGCATGATAGTGTAGAATAATCGTATCCAAGGACCAGTGGTGGGTTTCAAAAAATTTTGGGACCTCTTCTGTAGGTGTGGCCTGCTTTCCGGGTCCACTGGTGGAACCTCTTCTAACCGGTTCGGTAGATTTGACGAACCGGTTCTACCGAATAGGCGCGAACGGGTAGGAACCCACCTCTGGGGTACATCCATCAGGGTAAGACCTGTATCAGTTTAATCTGGCAAAGTTCTGCCTATACCAGGGGTGTCAAACTGGCTGCCCTTGGGCCGGATGCGTCACACGCAGGCCACGTCCACCCGAACTCCATGAGGGAAAAAATGTCACGAAAGATCACGTGTTGGCAACGTGCCGCCGCGGGTGTGACACCCGTGATCTATATGATTCAACCAAATGAAAGAACTGAACTTTGGCTAGATGGTGGTGTATCATTCTTGAGCTAGGCCTGACACAAATAAAAATGTTAAAATGGGAACAACTTTTAAAAAGGCCAATGCCTTTTTTTCCTCAGTTTTTCTCACTTTGCCAGTGCTAAAATATCACGGAAGATGGCATGGCTGACTGGAACCATGTAAGAACTGGAGAAGTCTCTTCTTTTAATGGCATTTTTTTCATGGCTCCTAAAGCCATTTTTTAGGTGAAAAAGTGTTGGATTTCCCCACCTTACTTTTTGATTTTAGTGAACGTATCCTAGGCGCTTTCCAGTAATTCAGAGTAATTCAACCCGTCCTCAAAGTCCTTGCCTTACTAATGAATAAAAAGAAAGTAAGCAAACTTGGGTACCAAATAAAAATGTAGATTTTATAATTCTACTGGAATGATGACTTACGGATTTATATATTGTGACATTGGAGAATAAGAACCAAATATATTGGGACATCTTTCCTGGATACACAGCTAGATAGAAAGCCATAAGCCAAGCCTGTTTATATAGTGGACAAATAGTAAACAGGTTTAGTGAAGAATTTAAATTAGAAACTCTTTTTAGTTGTGCCAACAAATGTTCTGTATTCCTGTATATTCTAGTTCTGAGACCTTTTATTTCATAATTCTATTTAAATTCAGGAACTCCCTTCTTCACTTGAAAATGGCATGAAATACCATTTTAAATAAAATAAATACTATTTATTTTTAAATATATTCAAAAACATTTGACAATAAAGCTAATCCAAAAGTGGAATTCTCCCAGTGAAAATGTATTGACAGTCTTGGAGCAAACCCAATTATTTTTTTCAATATTTGGATCATTTTAATAACTAATTTTGCCTTTTTTAATTTAAACCTTTGAAGATGACAAAGTTTTGTTTTAAAATGCAAAACATACTCTTAATTTTTAATGAATAGCTTTTTGATGGTAAATGTCTTCTACGCTTAGGCCAGAAGGTGGCGCTCGTCTTCCACATATGTTAACAATGGGATCTTAAGAGTTGGCATGAATGGAATGTTTCTCAAAAATATAAATATTAAATATTTGCATGTATTTTCTCAGATACACATCAAAGGTACAATTACTTTATTTCTTCAGTTTTATATGTTAAGAATCCTCCTAAAGACAAGATGATTTTGTTATCCCCTCCTGAAAGGTATTCACAAATTCTTAATAATTAAAATTTTACGATTGGCTAGTTCCATCAAATTTTGTTGGAGTTTGTAATTTAGAACACACACTCAAATACAGGTAAAATTTGAGACTGGACTTCTTTTCAGATGACCTTAGCTAACACCCATTTCCCAATATTATCCAGATCTACTTTCTGCTTGCTGTTGAATCTGTAAAATTTAATTGGTACTAGGTTAGAATCCAGAAATTGGCATATTGTTCTTTCAAATATGTGTTGGCTCTCACAGTTGCTTAATAAACTTAATGAATTCATATGGTACTTTTATATTCAGAATAGGATTGCAATAAATTATTAGGGTATTTCTCACTTTTAAGTGTAAAAAATTGCTTTTTAGATCTTTTTGATATACAAAGATTGATCAGAACATCCTGTTTTCCTCGTGCAGTTGTTTCCATACAGCTGTAGAAATTATCTATAGATATCTTACGTTTCAATAGAGGCCTAGCCTACCTGAATTTAATTCTTTTTATAAGATAAGTTAGCGGCAATCACATCTTGCAATTACTTAGTAATACAGATTAATATACCAAGTATAGGTTGAAAATACTGTATTGATTAATATGTACTTTTAATTGTCTTGGTAATTAAGGTAGCATGCAAATAGATACATAAAAATACTTCGTATTTTTTACTATGGCAGTTACAATGTGTCTTATAAGGAAGCACATCTAAGCTGCTTTCCACAATTCCTCTATGTTCCTTTCAAGTGCAAAAGTATGCAGTACTTTTAAATTACTGCATGCAATTAAGAGTTGTCTGCATAAATTAAGAATGTACTCAGATCAGATATTTAAAAATTAAAAAAAAACTTAAGTTACTATCATGTAAATTCTTGACTCTGAGGTTGTTAATCCTTATCCTCTCCTTTCCCATCCAGCTTCCTATAAACCAATGCTCATAAATCATGTGCATTGTTTTAGCCCTTTTTAAAATACATTGTATAACCAAATGGTTTAAGTATGAAAATCTCAAATATTGCAAATACGCAATAAAACTGGAGATGCTAATGTGTTTAGATTGTGACATAATAAAATCTTCCAAGTATGCAAAAATAAGTTATCAAGTTATTTTAGCCAGGCTAGGTATAAAGTAAGTTCCTATTCTCTCCTCTAACTACTAACAGTGCAATGATTAAAGAGTCTGAAAAATCAACATGATTTATTACCTGAAATAGCAATTAGGTTTTAGACTGGCATGACTAATACAAAAATAAAGTAGTGAAAATCCGATTGTAAAAGTGTGTTCTGCCTTTGCTAATGAGCCTGCATTCAGAATGCAACTTGAAATGCAACATCCTTTGGGGAAAAAAGGAGAAACAAGCAAGTGACTCAAAATTGTTCAGGCTGGTCCGGAGAAATTACTCTATATCAGTGTTTCTCAACCTTGGCCACTTGAAGATGTCCGGACTTCAACTCCCAGAATTCCCCAGCCAGCAAATGCTGGCTGGGGAATTCTGGGAGTTGAAGTCCGGACATCTTCAAGTGGCCAAGGTTGAGAAACACTGCTCTATATAGAATGGAGAAAAGATGACTAACCTCATTTAGTCTGGAAGATTTTGCTTTTGAAGGTATTAATGCTGCACGGAAGTCTCTTGGAATGAGTATTCAGAGAGGTAGTCCTTGACTTACAACAATACATTTCGTGACTGTTCAAAAGTTACAACAGCACTGAAAAATAACACGGCCATTTTTCACACCGATGACCATTTCAGCATCCCCACGTGCTTTCATGCGATTTACATTCAGACCCTTGACAACTGACTCACATTTATAATGGTTGCAGTGTCCGCAGTCATATGATCCCTTTTTTTCTGATCTTTTGACAAATAGTCAATAGAGTCACTTAACGGGTTATTAAGATCTGCAGTGATTCACTTATCATGCAGTGAGAAGTCATAAATTGGGGCAACTCACAATTCCTCACTTAGCAACGTAAATTTTGCGCTCAGTTCTGGTTGTAAGTCGGGGACCACCTATATTTACTGCACACTTTTAAGGCTTTCAAATCTACCCATTTTAACAGAAATAATGAGGAAGCATGGGGGGGGGGTTACACCTTCTGAAAAAAAACTGTATAGCACATTGCTTGTAGTAACTTTTCTGTTCAGAAGAGGGGCCGGTTGTCAAGTTTCCTTCCTCCTCCCTCCCTCCCCCAAGGATCTGTGCATAGATCTGATATTGAGGGCAAAAAAGGAGAGGAAAAAGACAGCTGCCTCAAACTGCACAGCACCACCCACACACCTGTTCATTTTGGTGCAAATGTTACACAGGCCTCAGGTGGAGCTTCTGCATTTTCCCGTAAGAGTCTCCCAGAGCACACCCAGGTCCCCCAGTTTCACACTGCTTGACAAACTATTTTTTTGCAATTGCTTCGAAGCTGCTTTTGCTGACTATGCTGCCGGTTGGCTAAAGTGGGAAATTAAAACATTCCTAGCTGCAAAGGGACTGGAGATCATCTCCATTATCTTACAGCAAGTTTAGGAACGACTGCTACAAAGAGTATAATTAGGAAATTAGGGTTATAGTGGGACAAGATTTAAAAAAAAAAGTTGTGTAGTAATGAGAAGTGACAGAAGAGCAGCGAACTCTGCATATGCTTATAATTTAAATCCTGCTGAAGTCCAGCTTACTCTTATAGTTGGCATTGCAACCTTAAGGCAATACTAGAAAAATGACATTTAATTCTTTTTTAGGAGAGGTTGATGCTTAGAGCAGCCAACGTTTAATCAATAACACCCGAATGACTTTCATTTCTCAGCAGCTTACTCATATAGAGAAACTGCTGCAACTTATTAACTAATACCCTTTTCCATGAAATATATTGCACAGATTCATATAAACTTTTCCAGTATTCATACGTTAGCTCTTACATTAGGTTTTTTTTTTTTTTACATGAAAGTTTTTTTTTACAAGAAGTTAACAGTTGGGGAAATTATTAGCCACCATTCTTAGCTGATGCATAATCAAAAAGCAAGTTCATCAGAGGTGGAGTACGGTAGTTGCTTTTAGAAGTTCACATAGCCAAGCAACAGGGTGGAATAAAAAAAAAACAGGCAAAGGAATCATTTGTGTACAACTTAAAGCTTTTGCTTCTAAAGTTCAAACTTCTCAGGGTAATGAACAACTTAAAAAGTTTCTCTTCACAAACAGTTTTGGACTTTTTTTTTTTAAACAAGCAACTTTCAAACATAGTTTCTCAGAGAAAATAGGACTATCTACATCAGTGTTTCTCAACCTTGGCAACTTGAAGATGTCCGGACTTCAATTCCCAGAATTCCCCAGCCAGCGAATGCTGGCTGGGGAATTCTGGGAGTTGAAGTCCGGACATCTTCAAGTTGCCAAGGTTGAGAAACACTGACATAGAATGTAATTGGTCTATTGCCAATTCAGCTGCTCTGCCCCAAAACAGCTGGCACTTATAAAGAAGGCAAACAAGCTATTCAATGAACACACAATTTATTTTGATTCTGTATAAAAAGGTTAAGTTTACAACTAAACTTTTATAAAAAGTTCAGCATGATTAGGTACATCATAACATTATTTTTTTTTTGGGCAGAAATATACATTTCTGCTACTATACAAGAAAACTCTCAATTAAAGAGTTCAAAGTTTCATTCCCATATTTATATATAAATATGTACACAGCATTCAGTCCTAGACGCAATGTCAAAAAAAGCTAATTTTTGACCCAAGACTTCACAGAAAACTGAACACCCAAATCTTCTAATACTCACGCTCCACCTTTTCGAGGAAAAAAAAGGCAAAGTCTGCTTTAAAAGGGAAAATTCCTTAAAAGAGGGCTTTTTTTTTAACAAAAAAAGAGTTTCATTTGGCTCCCTACTGTGGGAATATAGCATATAAATGAAGCCTTTCCAGCTAGGGAAAGGGCATTTTAAAAGTCTCTTTTCATAAATAATTAAGATTAAGTCCAAGATGAAGAACGGTGGTGGAAGATGATATCCATTAATTTTTCTTTAAAAGGTTCATTTAACTGAATATGGATCCCCCTCCCCAATCCAGATATAGCTGGGGGGGAAACAAGAGTTGCTGTTTGGGAGGGGGGAATGTATCTTCTTGTGCAAAAATCCAGCAAACACCTGCAAAACATCGAAGAGAAGCATATTTAGAAGAATGCTAACAGGGCAGAGAGATCCGGGCAGACTGGCGCCAGAGAGGAAACCACAGTTTTGAGCATTTAGCCAAACACTCAAAGATTGGGCAAACCCTGGCGCCTAGATGCAGCATGTGCATGCAAATGCGTGCTTCCCTTTCACACACACACTCAATGAGCATAGTTCAAGAGGAGACAAGATCTCTGGCTTAAAACTCTTCAAGAGGGGACAAGAGACCGGGCGGCAGTAAGAGTTAAAGCAACAATTTAATTAGAAGCTGCCCCAATTGATCCCATGCGGGATTCCTGAGCCCCACACCCCAAGTTTCACTTAAAGATTAAAATATTAAAGAGAACTCTGCCTGGATTTATGTCGAGTCCTCAAAAGACAACAACATGCCTCGCCACATAACATGTACAAAGTATTTCTTTTTTTAAAAAAAACAAAAACAGGAATTGAGCACTTACCAAACACATTTTAGCCACAAAGTGCTTTGCTCTCATTTGACATTAACTCTGTGGGAAATTCAGCTGCCTGCAAAAGGGGGGAAGGAGAGAGAGAGTTAAAAAACCCCAAAGCATTTCAAGGAAGCTTGCAAACTACTTCCAAGGCGAGCAACCAAGAGCGATTACTGCTAAGAAATAAGACGCGGGTCTTATTTACTGCTAAGAAATAAGACAGCCAAGGAAAGCCAAAGGTACCTTTAGAATTGATTTTTGTTTCCTTTTTTTTTTTAATGCCTTGGAAAAAGGCAAGTGCTGATTCAAAGCCGGCGAAGGAGATTTAGAGCAACGCCGTTAAATCTTAATCCCCGTTTACAAGCCGAAGGAAGGAGTGGAGAGGACGGTGTTTTTTTTTGGGGGGGGGGGAGAAGAAGAGAAGGCGCTCACCTGTAGCGACAAGATGCTGATGTCTGTGTTCAAGGTGGTCAGAGGGGTCCTGGAGGAAGGGTTCTGTCCCACCACGGGTCTCTGGTGGTGGAGGGTGACGATGCTGGGATGCGTGTCGAGCGCGATCTGGAGGTCCAGAATGTAATCGATGACGTGCTGCAGGATTTCCATCTTGCTGACTTTCTTGTTCTGCGGGATGCTGGGCACCAGCTCCTTCAGCTTGGAGTAGCAGTCGTTCATGTTGTAGAGCAAACTCAACGGGTCGTCCAGCGAGGTTTTGCTTCGGGATATCCCCAGGCTGTGCTCCGAAAGGCTGGCTTTCCGGACGGATCGCACCGGGCTAAAGGCTTTCATGCTGCAGAAAGAACAGACCTCGGGAGGAGAGAGAGAGAGAGAGAGCCAGCCGGGTGGGTTTCTCTTCTTTGCCTGCTTTGAAGCCCACCCCGTACAACAACTCCGGACCGCAGGAGAACGACGTCGCCCTTCAGCCCTGCCTCGCCTCCCGCTCCTCTCCTTCTTCCCCCTCGACAGTAGTCAGAATGAAGTTAAGCCCCCCTTTGCTCTCGCCTTTATAGCGCTCGCCTGCCCAGCTGACAAATCCGGGCTGCGGGCGTCGCTATTGGAGGAAGGACGCGCGTCCATCAAGAGCCAAGGCGTTCCCCATTGGTACGAGGGTCACCCAAGAGGCGGTCCGGACCGTCCGCGTTTGGAGCCCAGCCTTGGCCAAGGGGGGCGTGTCCAAAGCACAGCTGTGGCTAGTAAATATACAGTACGGTGGCGCCTGGAAAGGCGGCGGTGCGGGGTGGAGGGTGGGGAGGGAGGAGAGAGAGAGAGAGAGATCTGCTGAGCCTCGGTTCAACCCGAGGCAATCGCGAAAGGACCCGTAAGGGATCCGAAGCGGTCATTTGTTTGCAAATGTACCCAATCCTTTTTTTTTTCCACGCGGGAAATCCAGGTCGGGGCATCCTGCAAAACCCCTGGCTGGCTGGCATCCTTCCCAACCATTATTAGCTAGAGTTGGATTGAAATCATCTTGCTTTTTTTAAGGCTGGGATGCATTGTGTGCCAGAAGAGAAAGGAGACAACAGACCAAGTATTGTCAGGACAGGAAAGAACAGGGGCTGCTTGCAATACTGTCAAGTCTTTTTTTCACTGCCATGTAGGAAACGCTCCGGATTCTGCAATGCCAGCTAACACCTTCGGAGGCAGGCGGAGTGACAACTGGGGGGGGACTGCTCCAGAATAAAAGGCCCGTCCGTTCCCAGGACAAGGCAGTCATTGAATTTCACAAGTATGCTATAAAGTAGTCGTGCAGTTAATTAGGAGAGCGCGCATTGTATACCTATAGGTGTATGTGTGTGTATACATACATACATACATATACATACATATACATACATACATACATATATATAGTTGTATCAGCGCCTTGTTTCTTCCATGCGTGTGGAGCAATACATCGCTATGATCACCGCAGCCAGAAGAAACATTTCAAACAAGAATGCAAGTTTGTTTTTCAAGGTACTCAGTCCCTAAACAGATCACTTAAGACTATTCCAGTGTAATCACGACATTTAATTACCGTTCATTAACAGTCCCCTACTAAATTTTAACTTTTAAGTTTGCATGTTTGCAATGCCTGCAAATCGCATTCCACCACATTGGCTAGCTTTGAGAGTGCGATCATGTGTATTGGGCAAGTTTATATGCTATCAATCCTTCCTTGCCTTTTGCCTTGTCTGTTCTATCAAAAGAAAGATACACATCATTTTGCCTACCTCTGGATTCAAGATCTGGTCAGGCACAGCAATTGAGGCCATTTTCTCCCAAATGATTGCAAAGTACATTAAAATATACTTTTTATGGTACAGTTAGAGTTACATCCACCTTCCACAAATAAAATCTTATCTTGTTCTTCTTTAGTGACAGTGATACTCATCCAATGAAGATACTGGGGGGGGGGGGGAATCAATGTGCTTGTCCATTATTGTATGTAGTGCAAATCCAGATGTGATGGTTCTTACAATATTAAGTTGAATGTGTTGGCAAACTCAAACCAATTTGAAATTTATTGAATAAACACATCTAAGCAAATTGAAGCTATTCACTTTCTCTTCAACCTTGTAAATGAAAAACAGTAATCACCCAGGTGGGGATTTAGTGATTGGGACTCATTGAGGAGTGTTTTGGCTTCTGTGTTTCTGGAACCTGAAAACTTTATTCTATCCCCTTTCCCCCCACATTTTGTTCTTTTTTCCACTAGTATGTCATTGTTTCAGTGGATGGAATGTAGGCTTGACAGCATACCCATTAGCACTGGATTGGAGAAGTTAAATCATAACTAAGGTCCTACTTGTTAAATACAGTCTGGAATATTGTGATAGAGTATACTCCATGTGCGATAAGACCCAGAGTTCAAGTACAGTAACTCTTAATGGGTGCCACAAAACACTGCTCTCTTTAAAGTTCTGGGAACTGGTAATTCAGATTACTTTCATTCTCACCCAGTAACACTAAAATGGCTGTGATTAAAATTATCTTAGTTCATCTCATTGAGAGAGGAAGTTGAGCTAAGAGAACCAATATTCGAAAAGATACACGGAGTTCTTGTGTTTACAATATTCATCCATTTATTTGTATTTTATAAAGTAGATTGCTAGAATTATTTATTTTCCATATATTACAAGGAATATCCAAATAATAAAGCATGCAGTGTAAGAAAGCACAATATAGGGCTGTGATTCAACTGAAGACTGACAGTGTGGTGCTAGGTAAATTTATTTAGAAGTTCACCGAGCTACTCTCTGTAATATTTTTTGAATGCTTGATCAGAGCAGCAGCTCAGCATTTACTGCCAAAGGATGTTCCACTATTAAATACTTACAATAAGATTATAAACACCTAAGATCATTCCCATAGACTTGAACATTTACCTTAAGCAGTGTACCTTATTTGCTCAATTACTTATACATATATTTAAAAACTGCCCAACTGCCAGCAGATCTTTGAATTAGTACCCTCTCCAATCAGACTTGTAATTTCATTGTTTTTAATTTGGCGTACCCTAATATCATAACAAATTGCAGTCATAATTATGTCCAGAGGCTACGTGAGTGAATTGTAAATCAGAATTGGACACATTCATAGATACCATGCTATCTCCCGGAATACATAGTTATCATTTTGAAGTAGAGTTGTCATAATGGACAGAGAGAATTAAAGCAGTAGGAACATTTTCAACTTTACACTTTTGATACCCTTTTGTTACCATTTCTACTACTAGCAATTAGCTTTGCATTTACAATTATGCTAAGCCTAATAAGGTTAATAGAATTGCAATGCAATCTTAAGTTGTTTATATACTACTGCAATATAGGGTGGGATAGTCTTTCTCTGTGGCTCCAGTTTTCAAGGACAATCGTTATTTTAATGCCCCAAACCAAATATTTAAGAGACCCAAGGAGGGCATGGCATCCATTTTATCTCCATTGAGTGCAAAACACAATCCATATGGTTGATGCAAGATCCAAGGCAGATCCTATCAAGCCAGAAAACGGGCCGAGTCAAACTGGTGAAGGGATGTTGCAAATGCAGGAAAAGGGACCCTTGTCAAACGTCTGCCTCACACCCCTCGCCCAAAGCAATGTCAGGACCCAGATTGTTGTTGGGGGCAATATATGCTGACTCTGTAAACCGCTTAGAGAGGGCTGAAAGCCCTATGAAGCGGTATATAAGTCTAACTGCTATTGCTATTGCTATCTACTTTTCCCTCTTGCTCTGCGGACTTGGGAAACTTGAGGTGGGTTGCAAATTCTTTGCTTTCGAGCTGCAAGGAAGGGAGACCTTCCTAGCATTAAGGGACACTGAAACCAAATCCTGCAAACTTTTCGAGAGGGGGGGGGGATAAATGATGCAGGCAGAGCATACCTGGGTTTAACCCGCTTTCAAACAGGGAAAAAGCCTAGGTGTTTTGTTTTAACCACAGGAGGGAAGAAGGTTATCCAGGGATGCCGTCCCTGGGAAGAAGCAATAAATTTTATTTACTCATTTATTTTTATTTATTTATTTCGTTTTGTCACTCATGCACAAGATCACAGGAACAAGAACAAACAAGAACACAGGAAATGAGTACAAATAAGGGAAAAGGGCGGCATACAAATAAAGTATCTATCTATCTATCTATCTATCTATCTATCTATCATCTATCTCATCTATCTATCTATCTATCATCTATCTATCTATCTATCATCTATCTCATCTATCTATCTATCTATCTATCTATCTATCTATCTATCTATCTATCTATCTACCTACCTACCTACCTACCTACCTACCTACCTACCTATCTCATCTATCTACCTACCTATCTATCTCATCTATCTATCTATCATCTATCTCATCTATCTATCTCATCTATCTATCTATCTATCTATCTAATCTATCTATCTATCTATCTATCTATCTATCTATCTATCTATCTATCTATCTATCTATCTATCTACCTACCTACCTACCTACCTACCTATCTCATCTACCTATCTATCTATCTCATCTATCTCTCTATCTATCTATCATCTATCTATCTATCTATCTATCTATCTATCTACCTACCTACCTATCTATCTATCTATCTATCTATCTATCTATCTATCTATCTATCATCTATCTCCTGTCTGTCTGTCTGTCTCTGTCTGTCTGTCCGTCTCTATCTATCTATCTATCTATCTATCTATCTATCTATCTATCTATCTCTTATCTATCTATCTATCTATCTATCTATCTATCTATCTATCTATCATCTATCTCCTGTCTGTCTGTCCGTCTCTATCTATCTATCTATCTCTTATCTATCTATCTATCTATCTATCTATCTATCTATCTATCATCTATCTATCTATCAATCTATCTATCTATCTATCTATCTATCTATCTATCAATCTATCTATCTATCTATCTATCTATCTATCTATCTATCTATCATCTATCTATCTATCTATCTATCTATCTATCTATCTATCTATCTATCTATCTATCTATCTATCTAAATGGGGACAGTCGGGACTGGGAACGTTAGGCACGCTGGTGCACTTTTCCAGGTATGCTCCCATATATCCCCTGTGTGTGTGTGTGTCTGTTTGTGTTCACATTGTGTGTTATTCGCGTCTCAGAGATGCGTCCGCTCGCTCCGTCCAAGGCAACGCCTCCCCCGCCCCCCCCCCGCCTGTCCGGGCCTTTCAGCGCGCGCCGGGGCTCCGCGCACGCGCGCTCGCGCGCCGCGGGCTCCTTGCACCTGGTTGGCCGGAGCAGCGTTCCCGGAGTCAGCGCGAGGGCAGCAGCAGCAGCAGCTCAAGGCCGCCCCCGCCCACCTCCTCCTCCTCCCTCCTCCCCCCCCTCCCTTTCCAGAAGGCCGGGCCCGACTCCTCGGCGCCAGCGCCGTGACGTCATCCCCCCGCTGCCTCGCCTCGCCTCCCGCTTCGGGGCCGGCGGCGCCTCTCAGGCGGCTGCCATGGCGACCGGGCCTCGGCCCTGGGATTGTGGGAGGCTGCTGCTGCTACAGGGCTCGGCTTGGCGGCGATAGCGGGCGGGCCTTTACTCCCGGGCCGCACCTGCATTGGAGCCGGGCAGCTCTACCCAGGGGTTGGGGGGGGGGGGTGACAGTTCGCGGGGCAGCGATTCTCCCCGAAGGAGAGACGGACCCCCCCCCCTCCGCCTATTATTAACTCTCCTCCCGCGTCATTAAGGCACCAAGATTTGATTTGATGGGTTTTGTCGTATCTTGTGTGGTCGAGGCGAAAAAAGCGAGAGGATGACACATAATAAGATCAGTGTTTCTCAAGCTTGGCGACTTTTAAGTCCTGTGGACTTCAACTCCCAGAATCCCCCCAGCCAGCAAAGCTGGCTGGGGGAATTCTGGGAGTTGAAGTCCACAGGACTTAAAAGCCGCCAAGCTTGAGAAACACTGTAATAGATCATTAAGATGACATTCACTGGTGCAACCCATCCCTTGCGCAAATGCCTGAGAGAGATATAAGGATAGGGGGCGCATCTTGCTGCCTACTTTCTTTGGGAGAGGAAAACTTGTGTGAAATTTCTTTTGTGTGTGTGTGTGTGTTAAAAGATCAATTTACAGTCCCTTATAACAGTGTTTCTCAACCTTGGCCACTTGAAGATGTCCGGACTTCAACTCCCAGAATTCCCCCAGCCAGCGAATGCTGGCTGGGGGAATTCTGGGAGTTGAAGTCCCGGACATCTTCAAGTGGCCAAGGTTGAGAAACACTGATCTACATAGAATGTAATTGGTCTATTGCCAATTCAGCTGCTCTGCCCCAAAACAGCTGGCACTTATAAAGAAGGCAAACAAGCTATTCAATGAACACACAATTTATTTTGATTCTGTATAAAAAGGTTAAGTTTACAACTAAACTTTTATAAAAAGCGAATGCTGGCTGGGGAATTCTGGGAGTTGAAGTCCCGGACATCTTCAAGTTGCCAAGGTTGAGAAACACTGCCTTATAAACGCCATGCAACCCGTGGCCTTTACATAGCCAGACTAACCAACTCATCATCTTCCAGTCCCACCTAGGGATAATAATTTATAATCATTGCATGTTAAGTTTGATCACATACTTGTTTCCAAAGTGCTTATTTTATAGTTAAGGCTTAAGTGTTTTTCAACCTTTTTTGTGCAAAGGCACACTTTTTTCATGAAAAAAAATCACGAGGCACACCACCATTAGAAAATGTTAAAAATTTTTAACTCTGTGCCTATATTGACTATATATAAAGTAATTTTCCCACGGCACACCTTACACTATGTCACGGCACACTAGTGTGCCACGGCACAGTGGTTGAAAAACACTTGAGTTAAGCGGTGATGTCGTTTTTTATAAAAGTATTTTGTACTTGTCTAACCCTTCCCGTTTTAAGTTGTTCGCCGCCCTGAGTCCCTTTTAGGGGATAGGGCGGCATATAAATAAAATAAAACTTAAAAGTCATTGACAGGAAGCCAAACAATTCTTCCAAGTAATAACTATAAAATTCTTCTTCTTTTTAAGTTTGTCAACAGTTCCCAGGGCTGTTTGGATTGATGGGTGTCGAAGACAACTTCCAAATAAACCTTGGGAGATTGCGGCCCCCTTCATCTGGGGAGCAGAGTCCCGCTGACCTCTAACGACGGACGTTAAGGAGAACGGAACTGTTGGAGGTTCTCCAGTGTCTTCTTCCCCACTTGGAGCTGAACCCAGGAGGACATTTCTTTCAACAGAACGATAGCGACCAACCCACTGATTTGAAAAAAAAAAAAAAGCAGTTAATAGCAATAGCAGTTAGACTTATCTACCGCTTCATAGGGCTTTCAGCCCTCTCTAAGCGGTTTACAGAGTCAGCATATCGCCCCCAACAACAATCCGGGTCCTCATTTCACCCACCTCGGAAGGATGGAAGGCTGAGTCAACCTTGAGCCGGTGAGATTTGAACAGCCGAACTGCAGATTCCCCCACGTTTACCTGTTAATTTTGCATCGTTTTAATAAAAGACATCGCGACAATTTTGGTTCATCCGATGCATCGTGGAAGGCTCTCTCCAGGCATGGATTCAAACGTGGGATGATTGAAATTAGTAAAGTAAATTTGTCCTTTGATCCTATGCCGTTATATGAATAGGGGGGAAAAAAAACACGACAGGATGACACATAATAGATCCGTGTTTCTCAAGCTTGGCGACTTTTAAGTCCTGCGGACTTCAACTTTAGGAATTCAATTCGGAATTGGGTTCAACTTCGCAAACTGGATCGTAACCAGTTGCCACCAACAAATCGGCTTGCAAGAATACCGTGGGAACATTTTCCGTAGTTCACTGAATGATTTAAAATTACACAAAGCTTGGGAAGGAGAGGGGGGGGGGAGAGTTAAACAATATATGGAAACAAGCGTTACAAAAATCTGTGAAGTGCACTGATCCTCAAACAGGTTTTTTTTTTTTTTTGGCTTTCCCAAATGGTTTTTTTTCCTGTTAAACTTTTTGTTCCGGTCACAAAATTTAGAGCAAGCCAGCCAGCCAGCGAGAGGCAAAAGAAATGAACTCGGGAGAGATAAGGTCTGCAAAACAAATCTGGAACTGCCAGTGTTGCTGGTGGGAGCTCTTACAGGGCTGGCGTCAGAAAGTCTGCGCCGCCTTCTCCGACTGTTGATCCAGCTTTGTGCAGCTGCGCTCCGTACAATTAGCTTGGAGAAACAATCCTGCTGTAGGCAGCCTTTCCCCCCCCCCCCCTTCAAAGCGCTTGTCTGTGCTGACCTTCCCCCCTTCTACCGCCCCCCCCTCCTTTTTCCAACACACCCCATCATGATGCTGGAAATCCAAGTCACAAGCCGATCACTGTTTGGGGGCAACATCATCTGTGGGAATTCACTAAACTTCTCCCCCTCCCCTTCCTCCTCCTCCAAAATCCCAGGCATGCAACAAGAGATGGTTTGTCCAGAACTAAATTTACAGCTTTTAATATTTCGATGTAACCCATACAGAAAAAAAAAAGGGGGGGGGAAGAGAAAGTCCGATCCCCATAACAAGAAACATATTGTGTGCGCTCTTTCTCTTGGGAGGGGGGGGGAATAGAAAGCGGGGAGTGAAAAGCGGGGGTAGCTGGCTTGGAAAACTTCGCTTGTCAACGTGCTGGTTTAAAGGGAAGCTGCGCGGGGAGGGGGGGGAGAGAAGGGGGGGGTTGATTCCAGGACATCTGCAGAGCCCGGAGAAGTGGCGTTTCTCCTTTGATAAGATTTGTCAAGTGGCAAATTTGCCTGCGTGACACCCACCCCACCCCCCCCAAAAGTAGAAATTGGCGATGCTTCAAATGCATTTCCTTTTTTGCACGGTGCGCTCCTCGCCTCGAGATATTAAGGGCTGATTGCAACTATGGGGAAGGGGAGGGGGAGCCAGACTTTGCAGAGAAACGGCCCCCTGAAGCCTCCTTCGCTTCGGCTCAACTCTTGCCCGGTTACGACTTCGAATTACAAGCCCGCCGCCCCAGTTGCAATCTCCCCCCCCCCCCCGCCCCGGTGCCCGCGCCCGTTTCTGCAGAACGCCAGGCGCCGCTGTTGCAAACTCTGGGCCACACGCCGGTCGCGTGCTGCTGTGCGCAAACATCGCCGGTGGCTCCCAGTTGTTGGACGGGGAGGGGAAAGCAGCAGCAGCAGCAGCAGCGCCGGCGGGCTTTTCCCGGGAAGCGGCCACCCCTGTCCAGTTCCCTCCCAGGCGGCTGGCCGGGAAGAGCCTCTTGGGGGCTGCGAAGGCCATTCGGGGAGGCTTTAACGGGACGCGGGCAAAGGACAAACTCTGGGGCAGAAAGAGAGAGAGGGGAGGGGAACGAAGCCCCTAGTAGAAAGCTTCTTTTATTTATTTATTTATTAGACTTATATACCGCTTCATGGGGCTTTCAGCCCTCTCTAAGCGGTTTACAGAGCCAGCATATTGCCCCCAACAACAATCCGGGTCCTCATTTTACCCACCTCGGAAGGATGGAAGGCTGAGTCAACCCTGAGCCGGTGAGATTTGAACCGCCGAACTGCAGATAACAGTCAGCTAAAGTCCATTGTATGCTTCTATAATAGCAATAGCACTTAGACTTATATACAGACTTATATTCAGCTTCACAGTTTGTTTGTTTGTTTATTATTTGTTTATTATTTGTTTATTATTTGTTTATTATTTGTTTATTTATTATTTGTTTATTATTTATTTATTTATTATTTTTATTTATTTATTATTTATTTATTATTTATTATTTATTTATTTATTGTTTATTATTTATTTATTTATTTATTATTTATTATTTATTTATTATTTATTTATTTATTTATTGTTTATTATTTATTTATTATTTATTTATTATTTATTATTTATTTATTATTTATTTTTTATTGCACACTATTTTGGCACCTGTAGTAGGCTGTGTCTGTCAATATGTAACACACCTAAACACCACAGATACCACTATTTTTTACATCGCCATGCTGCAAAGAACATGGATGTAAGTCACAGGATTTCTTGATTTTACATTCTTTTTACATGGGAGCCACATGGAAGCACTATTAAAATCTATTTTGATATCGCCACTATCACAAATAGGCCCGAAAAAGGAAAACCATGGCTCTCAATCGCAGGTTCTCTTGATTTCACCCATGAAGTCAGCATCAAATAATAAATCGTGTTGATCTAAAGAGCATGAATCTGACCATTTTTGCTGTTGCCACATTGCAAAAATACTGTTTTGTAGGATATTTTTATCCCACCTTTATTATTTTTATAATATAAATAACTCAAGGCAACAAACATTTAATTCTCCTTCCTCCTGTTTCCCCCACAATGCTAACCTTGTCAGTTGGATTTTGATGAGACAGAACGACTGGCCTGAAGTTACCCAGCCAGTTTTTCATGCCTGAAGCAAGATTAAAACTCAGCGTTTTGGTTTTTAGCTCTCATAATTATACATGATTTTATATAACATTTGCATGAAACCATCGCAAAGTAGATCATATCAGTCCTGCAAACAGCAATCACAATAACAAGTCTTAACCAATTTTGAAGCTGCTATGAGCAGAAACAAGAACCTAAATCGTGGATTGTCATAAGTCCACAGTTTTTACATGGGATCAGTACAGAAACACCATTAAAGTATGCATCACATCCACATGCATTAGAGTTGAGTGCGAAGTAACCATCCTCTGCTACCAAATGTGATGTACCCGTGGTTCGTCCATGAGGCCAATGTTGAGAAAAGACACGGACACGAGCTTTCTCAGGATGGAGCGACCCAGATTGGGGGTCTAGGAGCCCCTTTTATTGAGATAGGACAAAGGCAGGAGGAGCAATCAGCAATCAGCATGTGATTTAAGACA
Source organism: Thamnophis elegans (assembly GCF_009769535.1). NCBI lineage: Eukaryota > Metazoa > Chordata > Lepidosauria > Squamata > Natricidae > Thamnophis > Thamnophis elegans. The sequence goes on along the minus strand of NC_045543.1, from coordinate 4,388,141 downwards.
GTCTGTCAAAATACAATTGCTAATCTACTGCTCAGGGAAGTTCTGTCTATATATGGTCAAATCCTGGGCGTCGTTGGGTAAGGCACATCTAGAGTGAACTATCAGGATGTTATGTTATGAACTATCAGGATGTTATGGAGTACTATCAGGATGTTATGTTCTTTAGGAGTTTGTTCTTTCCTGTGTGGTTCAGCGTGGCTGCGCATGACCTGTTATGCACTGGGCCATGGGTGACCCACACCTACACAAGGAGTTATATTACAACAGTTGAGCAGCGAACCAGACTTGAGATCGAAAAGGTGCTGTGGAGCATGTGGGAGGGCAGATGCAGCATCGAACAATTTATTAAAGCAGCTGCATCAGCTGTGTCATCCTGAAAACAGCTGTTCCTGTCTATTTTGAAGTCTTTTTCTTTCATAATCAAGATCCAAAGCATTTTTGCAGCCCTATCTTCATGCAGTGAGGCATTATTAACCGAGCATCTAGCATCTTTTTTTAAACTCCCTGCTTGTAGTGCAAAAGCACCCTTTTAGTTTTGCATGGTTTTTACAACGGAACATCGCAGCATTGGAGATAATTTCTTGTCAGCATGTAATAAGCCACCACAGTCATGAATATGAAGATTTGGGGCACCACATTTGGGTATACATCCATGAAGCTGACATCAGGTAACAGACTTACTGGTTTATGTGCACTGAGCCCAAACAATTATAGAATTACCTTCTTTAAAACCAAGGATTCTTTCTCAAGTTTTAAATATGGATCAGTGGTGGGATTCAGCCAGTTCAACCTATTCAGGAGAACCAGTTGTTAACTTTCTAAGCAGTTCGGAGAACCGGTTGTTGGAAGAAATCTCCTTTTGTTTCTTTCCACTTTACAGGGCTAATCCTGTAAGGAAGGCAGGAAGGAAACACTCTGGTGTTGTTTCTAGTCTGATCTTTATTGCCCTGCTTACAGAAACTGCCTCTCCAGTTAACCCTTATTACCATTGTAACAACTAAGGCGAAATGCCCATCGACCTGAGTGACATTGACTTGGCCACGCCCACATGATCACATGACCACCGAGCCCCGCCTACCCAGCTGGTGAATAGGGCAGAGAACTGGTTGGTAAATTATTTGAATCCCACCACTGGTATACATCCATGAAGCTGACATCAGGTAGCAGATTGATTGGTTTATGTGCACTGAGCCCAAACAATTAGCAATAGCAATAGCAGTTAGACTTATATACCGCTTCATAGGGCTTTCAGCCCTCTCTAAGCGGTTTACAGAGTCAGCATATCGCCCCCAACAACAATCCGGGTCCTCATTTTACCTACCTCGGAAGGATGGAAGGCTGAGTCAACCCTGAGCCGGTGAGATTTGAACAGCTGAACTGCAGTCAGCTGAAGTAGCCTGCAGTGCTGCATTTAACCACTGCGCCACCTCGGCTCTACCTCGGAACTACCTTCTTTAAAACCAAGGATTCTCTCCTACGTTTTAGATATGGATGGTATGTACTGTACACCGATCAGACATTTCAATTGCAGATTCATCCATTTTTGTGTTTTGGTTCAAAAATAGGGATCTGATGCAAGGATCCTAAGGAAACCATATTGTTATTTCACGGGATCCACCTGATACTATCGCATTGTAGTTTACATCCATTTGGAAGCAATGAGCCCTCACAGTCATTTCCTGCATTCCGGTGATGGAAAAAAATCCACAACGTACATTAGAACCTAGGTTTTTTTTTTTATGTGAGCCAAAATTATTGTCAATATAAAGGTCATTACAAGTAGCCTCGCATGAGTGACAGCAGTGATGATGTCTCTTTAAAAACGTTGTCTTGTCATTATTGAGCAGACTCTACTTTGATTTACTTTGATTTACAGGAATGATTGGAACCGATTTCCTCAGCCCTCCCGTTTTTCACCAAGCACTCCCTTGTTTGTACTAACTATATTTCATATATAAAGATCTACATTTCTTATTTATTATTTATTATCAATAGCAATAGCAATAGCAGTTAGACTTATATACCGCTTCATAGGGCTTTCAGCCCTCTCTAAGCGGTTTACAGAGTCAGCATATCGCCCCCAACAACAATCTGGGTCCTCATTTTACCCACCTCGGAAGGATGGAAGGCTGAGTCAACCCTGAGCCGGTGAGATTTGAACAGCCGAACTGCAGAACTGCAGTCAGCTGAAGTAGCCTGCAGTGCTGCATTTAACCACTGCGCCACCTCGGCTCTTATCAAAATTTATATGCCGCCCAATCCCGAAGGACTCCGGGCGGCTTACAAAAAAGAAGAAAAAAAGGAGAAAAATAGACAGTTTAAAATCACAAACCACCATGCATTCATTCTAATCGGGGCTGGACCTCAACAATGAGGTCAACAGCCCCAGGCCTGCCGGAACAGCCCCGTTTTTACAGCTTTCCTGAAGGCCATGAGAGTGGGTATGGTCTGGATCTCTGGGGGTAGCTGATTCCAAAGGGTCAGAGCAGCCAGAGAGAAGGCTCTCCTCCGGGGACCCGCCAGCCGACACTGTCCAGCTGACGGCATCTAAAGGAGACCCAATCTGTGGGATCTTACCGGCCGCTGGGAGGTATGTGGCAGTAGGCAGTCTCGAAGGTACGCTGGCCCTAAGCCATGTAGGGCTTTAAAGGTAATAACCAACACCTTGAATTGCATCCGGAGACCAATTGGTAGTCAGTGCAGCTCGCGGAGGACAGGTGTAACGTGGGTGTACCTCGGTGCACCCAATATCGCTCGTGCAGCTGCATTCTGGACTAGCTGCAGTCTCCAAACGCTTTTCAAGGGTAGCCCCATGTAGAGCGCATTGCAATAATCCAGCCTTGAGGTGACAAGGGCGTGAGTAACCGTTTGAAGTGCCTCCCGATCCAAATAGGGCCACAATTGGTGCACCAGATGAACCTGGGCAAAGGCCCCCCTGGTCTTATGCTCAAGTTTGTCTCAACCTTCCATCCTTCCCAGGTGGATAAAAAGAGGACCCAGCTTGTTGTTTGTTGTTGTTGTTTGTTGTTGTTGTTTATTATTATATTTATATGCCGCCCTTTTCCCCCGAAGGGGACTCAGGGCGGCTCACAACTCAAACCAGGGAAGGAGGATACAGACAAAAAATTAAAAAAACGACACATAACAATGCATAATTTAAAACACACGACAGTCATACCATTCGAGACGGGGGCAACAGCTCTTTAGCCCCAGGCCTGTCGGAACAGCCAGGTTTTAAGGGCTATGCGGAAGGCTTGGAGGGTGGTGAGGGTTCGAATCTCCACGGGGAGTTCGTTCCAGAGGGTCGGAGCAGCCACAGAGAAGGCTCTCCTCCGGGTAGTCGCCAGTCGACACTGGCCGGCGGATGGAATTCGGAGGAGGTCTAATCTGTGGGATCTAATCGGTCTAGTGGAGGTAATTGGCAGCAGCTTGTTGGGGGCAATAGGCTGTAATACTCTGTAAACTACTTAGAGAGGCTGCAAAATTACTGTGAAGCTGTATATAAGTCTAAGTGCTATTGCTATTGCTATTATAGAAGCATACAGTGGACAACATGAATGTTGCAGGCAAGCACAACGATAAGCAAGCAGATAGAACCAGAGGGATAATTCCATCTGATGGTGGTTTATGATTATCTCATGTAAAAGTCACATTATGCAACAACCATGTTCCTCATTTTGGGTCACCGTTGTATGAAAAATGATTGATTCCAATCATTACGATAGTTTCATGAAAAAAAGCAGGTTATCCATTTCATCAAGCCAGGTTTTTGTATCACAACAGCAACAAAATAGTGTTGCCTCTATGACTGTAATTGGTCACTGCATGTAGATAGCTGTGCTCTGTGGTTTGATGATGGTTTCATGTAGAATTGATTGTAAAATCATGGGAAGCCAGAAAGCTTATATCTTGGATTCACATTTTTATAGAACGGTGATGCCAGAAACTGGCATTAGACGGTTTAGGTCCAGCATATGTAGGCCAACAGTTATTTTGTGTTCATCTATCATTAAACAATATAAAATCAAAAGGATTGTGCTTCAGAGTCATATTTTTATATCATGGCAGTACCAAAACATGTTAATTGTGTCATCCTGATGGCTAACTCTATGCACATAGATGGAGCTGGAGATTTCTTTCTGAGATTTGTTTATATTCATATGACAAAAAAAAATCAGGGTTGGAATGAGAAAGAAGTTGCAGAATGCTGCAAATTTCTCTCAGAAGTGATGGAGAGCAGGAACCTATTGATAATAAGAGCCGAGGTGGCGCAGTGGTTAGGGTGCAGTACTGCAGGCCACTTCAGCTGACTGCTATCTGCAGTTCGGCAGTTCTGATCTCACCGGCTCAAGATTGACTCAGCCTTCCATCCTTCGGAGGTGGGTGAAATGAGGACCCGGATTGTTGTTGGGGGCAATATGCTGACTCTGTAAACCACTTAGAGAGGGCTGAAATCCCTATGAAGCGGTATATAAGTCTAACTCAGTGTTTCTCAACCTTGTCAACTTGAAGATGTCTGGATTTCAACTCCCAGAATTCTGGGAGTTGAAATCCAGACATCTTCAAGTTGACAAGGTTGAGAAACACTGGTCTAACTGCTAACTGCTATAATGTTAATTATAAAATTTGACCATCTTAAATTTAGCATAATGATTGCTCCCCAGAGGTGCGTTGCTCCTGGTTCGGCCGAGTTCAGCCAGGCCTGTGAGACCCAGGCCTGAATTCCACTGAACTGGCAGCAACCCAGGCCTGCCATGCCCCTGAACCGGTTCCCTCACAGCTGCTGGGCCGCCGCCATTTTGGTTTTTAGTGACTGCATTTGCGCAGTTCACTGTAAATTGTTTTGCGCATGCACGGAGAACAATTTACATGGAACAGCGCACACGCGCAGTTGCACGCGGGTTGCAAACTGATAGTAAAAATGGCAGCAACCCACTGCTGTTGCTACCATATCAACAATCATTTAGTCATTTCATTTCAAGGACGTTGAACTTGGCATCTTTGAAACTTTTCATTGTTGGAAAGTGGAGTACTGGTACTGTATGTATGTGTATTGTATTGTATTGTATTGTATTGTACTGTACTGTACTGTACTGTACTGTATTGTATGTATGTATGTATGTATGTATCAGTGACGTGCGGTGAGCTTTATGGCTGGTGAGGCAGCTTTTTAGGCTTGTGGACTTCAACTCCCAGAATTCCACAGCCAGGCATGCTCAGTTCCGATTTAAAGCGACAGCATTCCCCCCCTTGCAAAATAAGTTTTCCTTCATTCTTTTTCTTCTCCCTCCCCCTCCTTCCTCCCTCTCTCCCTCCCTCCCCCCCTCTCTCAAACAGACACATGCACACACAGAAGTTGGATCCCTCTCTCACTCACACACTCACTCTCAAACAAACACAAACACAGAAGTTGGATTGGATATATTTTCCAAAGGCTTGAAAGCAGCTCCTCTGCCATACCCCCCCTTCCCCTGCTGCCTTCCGATCCGAGCCTTTGATTGCAGGTGAAGCCACGTTGCCTTTTCAAACTTGTAATCAGTGAAGCTGGGCTTATATACTTTTATCCAGCTGTGTGTGTGTGTGTGTGTGCGTGTGTGTGTGTTTGAAAAGGCAACGTGGTTCTTTCAGAGCTCTGAATCAGACTGAGCTAGTTGCTCCCAGAGAACTCTAAAAAGCCTCTAAAAATGCCCTCTACAGGAGGCGAGAGAACACGTCCCTTCTTTGCATACGAATTTTTTTGCTTTTTAACCCTTGCTTAACTCTTAATTGCTTATGCACAGGACGCCCCTAGTTCTCTCGCCTCCTCCTATAGTTAACACTAAGCACTGTTCCAAGTCACTGTGACTTGGAATCTGGCAGCAACTACCTTGGCTTTAATTATTTAAAAAAAAATCTTTAAAATTCTTTCCTTTTCCTCATGACTGGTGAGGCCACGCCTCCCCTGCCTCTAGTGACTGCACGTCCCTGGTATGTATGTATGTATGTATGTATGTATGTTGGATGTATAGGGAAGCATTGGAGTTTCATCATTCTGTGTATTTATTTCAGTTTTGTAAAATGCCCTAAACCCTAAATTTTTATTTCAAACAAACTAAACTAAGTTTTAAGATGTACATTTTGGGGGATACCTGTCATAAACAAATAATGTGTTTCTTTTAAAAGGGCCCTTCTGATCTACTTACACACAGCCTTATGTTAAATTTTGAAGACTCCGGTGAATAAAGATTCTTGAACGCAAATTTAAGTGTGTTGATGGGATTTGGGGTGGTGAGTGAGAAAATCAGATTAGCAGGAATATCCTGAAAATGTTTTCCAGGTGCCTTGGTTGCGATGGAGAGGGAGTTGGCCTTTATTACTGACTCTTGGGGGCAGATGATTGATGTAGAATTGGATATACTGCCATACAATTTGTGTTGTGTAGCATAGCAATTTAAAGGTTTAGGGACAGTTTAAGATTCCAGATTATGTCTGAGTAAAGGGATAGAGACTTTGGAAGCTCACTGTACTAGTATTCCTTTACTTTCCCCTTTTGACTCACTAGGTCAGGAATGGCGAGTAACATAAAAGAGATGCTTTTAAGCAGAATGACTACTGCTATTACCAGTATTAAGGGAATATCTTAGTGTTTTTACTATGTAGTAAATTTCAAATGCACTATGCTTCGGGACTTACAGTGATCCATATAATTATAAATTTCTTCAGACCTCTTTATGACAAATGGATTTGCACAATTCAGGAATAAGCCGGTAGGAAAATATTTTTCAAACAATATTAACATTAAGAGTACAAATTTGCAATAATTAATGGTTCGGAGATGTGAATTATTCACAGTAACAGAACAATGCAGTTTTCAGTGTGCATTTTTTTTTGATGTTTGGACTTTCCAGACAAGGCCAACTGAAGCTGAAATAAATTCAGTATGTAGGATGCTGACATCCACAAAATTTTAATTTTTTCCCCTAAACTTCACGTGGAGTGATTGCAACAAATATGCAGCCATTGTTAGCAACTTAATGAATGCTTTAGTGGGAAGAAATTATTTTCCATAAACAAAGTGGGTTAAAAGATTGATTGGTGCTTTTCGTGTCATCCTGTTGTCATTTCTGGTTAACAGGGTTCACTTTTGGGTTTCTCGGAGAGGAAGTGTATTGTGTCAAAATTCTGCAACACTTTTTGATCAGAGATCAAAGTGAGACTATATTTATAGAGTTTTACTTTATAGTAACTACTAAGTTTCTTAACACACCTTAACTGCAATTGTCACCCAAGTAAATGCATCTCAGTCAATCAGTCAAGTTAGCCAAAATTACTTTAAATGGCATTAGTTTTTCAAACTAGATAGTGGGATTCTAATGAAAAGCAGAAAAAAGAAAGGACGATGACAGATAGACAAATGAGAAAATAAATACAGTAATGTGCCTTCTCTTCAAATATAACACATAAGTTATTAAATGTTAGGCTCCAATAACACATTACACTACAGCAACATGTGATATTTTGATGTTGGTTCTTCACTGTTAAATCTTACAAGCCATTTTAAACTATTTAGGAAAGATAGAGCATACATTTTAATTAGTTAATTGTGAAAAACATATTACTTCAGATGAATCTGCTTAATGCTAAGGCTGATTTTCAGTTGAGAATAAATCCTAAAAATGAAATAGATGACAAATGTTTTTCAATCCAGTTTCGGTTAAGTCCTCGTGAGATGCTGAACTTTGCATATTCTTGTGACTTTTTTCAGCTGACTGGATACAGCCATATTGCAAAAGTTGATGATATGTGCAGAATAAGCCATTAGAATAATTATATTATGAAAATTAAAATTATTGTTTTATATAAGCATGAATAGAGCTTCGTCAGACAAGTTAGGAAACATCAGAATGTTAGAATATTTTTAAAAATTACACAGGGACAAACAAAATTCAGTCTGTTGGATTTAGTTACTTAATGAATTTATACTAGGGATCCTTAACATTTTGGTGCAGGTGGGCACACTGGGAAATAGTGAAAATATTTAAATATTCTTGCAAAATATATTTTGTGATAGGAAAGTTGTGCCAGTTTAATTTTTGTCTCAGGCAGCTGATATTACTTGGAAACTGAGTAGTACACCAGTAATACATGGATGAAAGCAGTATTTATAACCACAATTGAACCCAGAATTTTAGTCATAGGTTGTTATAATCAAACGGGTCAGCATATCATAACAATCATAGTATAACAGCTGAACTGCATTGTGTTGGAATTGGCTTGATTTTGTGACCATATTTATGATGGTTATGAAGCAAATCACCATGGTTGTTGAGTGAATCCATGATTGTTAAGCAGTAAATGCTGGTTTTCTGCAAAAATGTTGGAAATCATGGTGATTGCAGTACCCTGCAAATGGTCATAGCAATAGCAATAGCAGTTAGACTTATATACCGCTTCATGGGGCTTTCAGCCCTCTCTAAGCGGTTTACAGAGTCAGCATATCACCTCCAACAATCTGGGTCCTCATTTTACCCACCTCGGAAGGATGGAAGGCTGAGTCAACCTTGAGCCGGTGAGATTTGAACAGCCGAACTGCTGAACTGCAGTCAGCTGAAGTAGCCTGCAGTGCTGCATTTAACCACTGCGCCACCTCGGCTCATATATGAGAGCTGGTTGCTGCTAACTCCAAATGTGTTTATGTGACTGTGGGAGGTAGAATAGCAGAGGTGGGTTCCTACCAGTTCGCACCTATTTGGTAGAACCAGTTCGTCAAATCTACTGAACCGGTTAGAAGAGGTTCCACCAGTGGACCCGGAAAGCAGGCCACACCTACAGAAGAGGTTCCAACATTTTTTTTGAAACCCACAGCTGTAGAGTAGTGACTGATGGAACTTTGGAATCGATTCATAAGAACCTCTTTGGAGGTTGTGAGACTTTCCCGGGCAGGTCTGAGCAGAGTTGGGCAGCAGGCAATGAGATACGTGTGCACGACCGGTCCAAAGAACATGGCAGCATAGTAGCAGCTTTTTCAGCATGTTTGAGACCCCCAGTAGTTTTTTGCAGACTTCAGCCAGCCGCAGTTGCCAGGAAATGGCTGGCAAAGAGGTGGCAGCTGGGAGGTTTCTTGCAGTCTCATTGAAAAAGAGAGTTTGCCTTCCGGAGTCCGGACCAGCCGCTGTGGGAGGAAGGTAAGCCTAAAGAAAGAGGCGGTCGTAGGGGAGGAAGCAGGGCTAGGGTTGGGGCCTCAGAAGGAGCAGAAACAGGACTGGCGAAGGGAGAGCGGGTGGCATGCAGGAGGAGGCCTTTGACAGATTAGGCTACGCCTGAGCAGAAAATAGGTAGATAGGTAGAAATTCATTTTTTTCCCTACTGGGTTCTGTGGGCGTGGCTTGGTGGTGGCGGGGTGTCATGCAGTGGTGGGTTTCAAAAATTGTTCGAACCTACTCTGTGGGTGTGGCCTCCTTTGTGGGTGTGGCTTGCCACCCATGTGACTGGATGGGAGTGGCTTGCCACCCATGTGACCGGATATGAAATTATGCATTAGTACTTAGGTCGGTCCAAGTAGCTATTCAGAAACTCTGGCATTGAAGCACGCAAGTCTTAAAGCTGTCAAGTTACAAGATCCTTGCACCCCTAAACCTTTAGAAAAAAAACCCTAGGTCTTAAAACCTGACAGCTTTAAGACTTGTGGACTTCAACTCCCACAATTCCTCCTTCAGTCATGTTGGCTCAGGAACTCTGGCATTGAAGCATGCAAGTCTTAAAGCTGTCAAGTTACAAGATCCTTGCACCCCTAAACCTTTAGCAGTGGTGGGTTTCAAAAGTTTTGGAAGCTCTTCTGTGGGTGTGGCCTGCTTTCCGGGTCCACTGGTGGAACCTCTTCTAACCGGTTCGGTAGATTTGACGAACCGGTTCTACCGAATAGGTGCGAACTGGTTGGAACCCACCTCTGGTGTCATGTGACAGTGGGCATGACCGTGAGTGACATTGAGATGGCCATGCCCACTCTGTCAATGACACACCCACAGAACCAGTAGGAAAAAAAATTTGAATACCACCCCTGGTCATAATAATAGTACATTATGACTTAAATGCCATCCTTACTTTTCAACTTCTGAATTAAACGCATTGGTCACATTTTTTGCTTGCTTCGTCTTTTGCCCTCCCTCCTTCGATGAATATTTCATGGCCATTCATGGGGGCTTGATTGATTAATAGATTGGAGTTATATCTTGCTCATTATCTTGTTGTTTTAGACGTTTTGTGGTATTTGTGTATTTATACCTTAGTAATTTGCCCTAGGAATGTTAATTTGGCATTGAAATACCAAGCCTACATTTCAGAATTAAAAGATACTGAATAGAAAACTTTCAAGTCTTCTGAAGAAATATAATTTATTGTAGCACACAAAGGAATGTGCCACCGCCAGCAACTCAAGCCAACAATTCCATAAATTGTGGTAAAAGAATTTTCTATGCTAATTAATACATTTGCATAACATTTACATACTTTGCATATTTGTTACTTGCTATGTGTAGATTGTTATGGTTTTATTTGATGATTTGCAATTAGTTGGATTTTTCCTTTTGATATTTCATACAGGATGAGCTAGACAACCAAATTAAGATCAATAGATACCATAGATTCTTTCTTTCTTTCTTTCTTTCTTTCTTTCTTTCTTTCTTTCTTTCTTTCTTTCTTTCTTTCTTTCTTTCTTTCTCTCTCTCTCTCTCTCGCTCTCTCCCTCCCTCCCTCCCTCCCTCCCTCCCTCCCTCCCTCCCTCCCTCTCTCTCTCTCTCTCTTTCTTTCTTTCTTTCTTTCTTTCTTTCTTTCTTTCTTTCTTTCTTTCTTCTGTAAGATCCCTATGTATGGAAGAAAAAGCCTTGGATAATTTCACACAGACACCTTTTAACAATGATTTTTAATGGTTCCTGTCTCCATTTTTCAAACAGAACTGAAATGTTAACAGATAACCATCACTCTCCACATCTTGTCCAAATAATTGCTCTGGACCCCACTTCAATCAACTGAGTTTTCTAGATATCCTTTGCACATTTTCAGTGTTCTTTTAACATCTTTAGCATTGTGTGCATATGGAATTGGACAACAAAGTCTTTGATTGATAGAATGTAGTTTGTCAGTTTATACGTATATCACTTTCGCGAACCAAAGCTGGTTTTATCATTAGGTAGAATGAAGTACCTTCTTCATCGGGTGGAATTTGTTGGGGCAGGGAGAAATTGGCCTGATTTATGGTAGGGGGTGCACTGAAATAATGTATCGGTGAAATTGCAGCATAGATTCTTCTTTTTATGCCATCCAGCAAATACACTGAGCTGGTCCTGTACTGAATTGTGATTCAAATTCGCAAAGAATTTCTGTGCAAAATCCCACCTTCACCGAATATCAGAAAATAAATTATTTTTGTTTGCATCCATCGGGTGCCCTATTCTGCTTTTGTATATTGAAACAGGTTATTGTTTCCTATCAATGGGCTTTTGGGCATGCAGCCACTAATCCAACTGGCAACAGATACTTGCACAAGCCAATCACTGGAAAAGCAGGGCAATTATCGGTGTGCATTTGATTTGCACATGGTGTGTGAGGGGGAAAAAAGTGCATCGCTTAAATGGGAGTCCTATTAACCAGTGCAAAGAACAGTCCTCATCCAGAAGCAAACCCCCCCCCCCCCAATTCACAAAGGTTAGAAATCATTTCAGAGGATAGATGGGGGACTGGTGTATTAATGAGTGGAATACCTATGGAGGCCTTTTCTCTGAGCAGAACCATTACTTCATTACCATGTCAATTCTGGGAAAGGCCTCTGATTTAACACAGCAGTTGGCTGAATCCATATGGAGCTGATGAACCTTTGAATGAATAGTGAATGGAAAAACTGCTGGAATCTGCTTTCAGTTTTTGTTCCCAGGATGACCAATGTAATAGACCTAAGAGCTATACAGCACAGATGGTGTAAAGAAAAAAAAAAGAAATTTACAGGCTTTAAATTTAGTTTCTTCTTCTGCATTGTCCCCCCACCCTTTTCCCCCCCGCTCTGTGTGCTTCAGCAGAAATGCCTGTCCCAATGTTCCTCTCCCCCAATTTCTGGGTGTTACAGACAACCATTTTACCATCCTGCTTATATCCAAAGCCTACAAAGGTAATGTGGTTAATTAATTGAATTGAATTTTATTATTTGTATGCCGCCCTTCTCCGGGAGGGACTCAGGGCGGCGAACAACTCAAAAGGGGGAAAAGGGGAACATAGAACAGAATACAAGTAATTAAAATAGGCAAGAATCACACAAGCATACAGGTCGAGAGGGGAGGGGAACTCATCAACCCCAGGCCTGCCGGCAAAGCCAGGTTTTGACGGCTTTTCGGAAGGCCTGGAGAGAGGTGAGGGTCTGAATCCCTGCGGGGAGTTCGTTCCAGAGGGCCGGAGCTGCCACAGAGAAGACCCTCCCCCGGGTAGTAGCCAGGTGGCATTGGCTAGTAGATGGAACCCGGAGGAGGCCGACCCTGTGTGATCTAATGGGTCTTTGGGAGGTAATTGGCAGCAGGCGGTCTCTCAAGTACCCAGATCCAATACCATGAAGGGCTTTATAAGTTACGACTAGCACTTTGAAGCGTATCCGGAGACTAATCGGTAGCCAGTGCAGCTTGCGGAGGATAGGTGTAACGTGGGTGTACCAAGGGTTCACCGAGTGGTATTTGATAGGTTAAAGGCTTGATAAATGATCATCTGTACCTACCCTGTATTACAAGGGGGGGCGGGAATGACAAAAAATATGTTTATTTACCGTGTTTCCCCGAAAAATAAGACAGGATCTTATTTTCTTTTGACCTTCAAAATAAGCATTAGGCCTTATTTTTGGAGAGTTCTTATTATTTTTGAGGTGCAGGAGGCGGCGAGTGTGATTACCTCATGGTTGCTACTGTGTTGCAATATTTTTGAGCAGGGCTTATTTTCAGGGGAGGGCTTATTTTAGCGCATGCACTCAAAAGCCCGATTGGGCTTATTATCCAGGGAGGTCTTATTTTCGGGGAAACAGGGTACCTTAGAAACAGTAAGGCCAAACTCTGATCAGCAAGTGTTGATTTTTTTAAATAAAAAAAATATTAAAACAACTATATTGGAATGCAGCATTATTTCAGGGTAAAAAATTATTTTGGCTTTTACTGGATCAGAACAACCAGGACACAAAGCAAGATGGGAATTCTGTGACTGTCTTCCATTCTCCCTGCTGTATAAAATGTGCAGATGTCTCCCATGTCCACCAGAGTTACATGCTTTCAAGTTTGGCGCCTCATTGCGAGTGCCAATAAGAGTAAATCAAAAGGCTATCTGATCTTATCTGGTTTCTTTTCTGCCTTGGGAATTTAGAAGAGATATTTCAAGGGATGACAAAAATGGACAGGAAGAGGAAATTTTCTTATTGCTGTTCACGACAGTGGTGGGATTCAGCCGGTTCGCACCTATTCGGAAGAACCGGTTGGTAACTTTCTAAGCAGTTCGGAGAACTGCTCTACATGGGGCAGCCCTTGAAGAGTATTCGGAGACTTCAACTCGTCCAGAATGCAGCCGCGCGAGCGATTGTGGGTGCACCTCGGTACACCCACGTTACACCTATCCTCCGCAAGCTGCACTGGTTACCGATCAGTCTCCGGATACGCTTCAAGGTGCTAGTCGTAACTTATAAAGCCCTTCATGGTATTGGATCTGGGTACTTGAGAGACCGCCTGCTGCCAATTACCTCCCACAGACCCATTAGATCTCACAGGGTTGGCCTCCTCCGGGTTCCGTCCACCAGCCAATGCCATCTGGCTACTACCCGGGGGAGGGCCTTCTCTGTGGCAGCTCCGGCCCTCTGGAATGAACTCCCCGCAGGGATTCGGACCCTCACCTCTCTCCAGGCCTTCCGAAAAGCTGTCAAAACCTGGCTTTGCTGGGGGTGATGAGTTCCCTCCCCTCTCGACATGTATGGTTGTGCGACTGTTGTCTACTTTTATTATTTGTATTTTGTCTTTTATGTTCCCCTTTTTTTCCCCCTTGAATTGTTCACCGCCCTGAGTCCTCCCGGAGAAGGGCGGCATACAAATAATAAAATACAAATACAAATACAAACCAGTTGTTGGAAGAAATCTCATTTTGTTTTTTTCACTTTACAGGGCTAATCCTGTAAGGAAGGCAGGAAGGAAACATTCTGGTGTTGTTTCTAGCCTAATTACTATTGACCTGCTTACAGAAACTGCCTCTCCAGTTAACCCTTATTACCATTGTAACAGCTAAGGCGAAGTGCCCATCGACCTGAGTGACATTGACGTGGCCACGCCCACATGATCACATGACCACGGAACCCCGCCTACCCAGCTGGTCATTAGGGCAGAGAACTGGTTGGTAAATTATTTGAATCCCACCACTGGTTCACGATGATCACCTTGAAATGCTAATATACCTTTGTTTGTGTGGCTCCCATGGATACAGCCCTCATCCTCGAAAAAGAGAGGAGGAAGAGCCATTGCATGCACCATGGATCAAGGAAACATATTTCTTCGGCAGCAAAGCCCATGAAATGATACGGAAATCTCTGTGGTAACCTTGCTGGTGGAGACAGAAGAAACAATAAAAATGACCCATAATTTTGATAAAATGAGGCATGTATTACAAGGCAGCTCTGTTGAATTAAGGTAAAATTAGAATTTCACAACTCTTTGTATTGGATATGGTGCAATTTTATTTCTTTTCTTTCAAAATTTAGGACTGAAAAAGCCCAAATTGAATGGAGAGGGATCTATTCTTTTTTTTTTTAAGTCAGTGGTCTTTTTATTTTTTTTGATGGAACCCATTTGAACAATGGATTCCTATTAACAAGCTCCTATTCAGTTGTATCTCTGTTCTCTGGTTTCAAAGCGTGAGCCGAATGGATGCTTTATTATGGATTTCAGACACAGCGAGCTTGATTTCTTAGCTTGCTACTTTTGCTTAAGGTGCATCCATATTATTATTGCACACATTTGACTAAGAATTAATTTACACTGGAAATTCTTGGTGGCAGTATTTCTAAAGTCACAGGGGAAACATGAGGGTGGGAAATAAATTAAGGCTGCAACACATATTTGATTTCCCATCCCGCAAATTATTTTAATAGTGCACAACATAATTCTTTTTTGTCCTTCCATGTTTGCCTCTAAAAGTTTGAATTTACCCCATTAAAATTTGCCTCTAAAAGTTTGAATTTACCCCATAAAAATTCTCTAAAATTTGCCTCTAAAAGTTTGAATTTACCCCATAAACATTCTCTAAAATTTGCCTCTAAAAGTTTGAATTTACCCCATAAAAATTCAAACTGTACGTGCTTGGATTTTGTCTGTGAACCACATGAAAAATCCTTGTTCTTTTCAGGACTGTGCAGAGTAATTATTTCTGCAAAGTAGGAATGCCCTACTTCAATTTTATTTTGGCACATCAGGGCTGTTGAGTTTCTTTGATATTACCAAGGCTACTATTATACTGCATAATCAAACTTGAAAAATATTTTGCCATGTTTTGTGACTTGGTCCAATGCCTTCACTTTATCTAGAATAGATGATGATTTCTCCTCGAGCACAAATAGGTGCTATCTGTCATAACATTCGAGGCTATGACAAACAATTGCAAGCATGGCTTTGCAGATCAGCTCCAGAATGTCCTTTGAGGGTAAAGAAATTACAACTCAGATGGTCTCAAATCAAATAGAGGGCAAATGCAATCCTCCCTCCTCCCATTCCTGCTTTTTATAGATCTCCGAGGGGCGGAAAAACCCTGTTGATTTAGGAAAAAATCAAAGGGACCACCTAGCTTTGTGATCAAAAACATAGGATGTTAATAGCTGTTCAGGACTTAAAATATTTTTTTCAAAACATTACATGTTATATAGTGCCATGACTTTTATATTCAATACTGGGTGACAGAATGAGAAATATTAATGTACATGTAGCAACACATCAGCAGAGGACAGATATCGTTTAAAATTCCTATTGTGACCCATATTGTGGGAATTTGAACAGCAGCCATAAGGGTCCGTCCCTGTCCCCCTCCCCCCCCCGAATCCCAAGCAGAACTCCATAGCTCACGATGAGCCGAGGTGGCGCAGTGGTTAAATGCAGCACTGCAGGCTACTTCAGCTGACTGCAGTTCTGCACTTCGGCTGTTCAAATCTCACCGGCTCAAGGTTGACTCAGCCTTCCATCCTTCCGAGGTGGGTGAAATGAGGACCCGGATTGTTGGGGGCGATATGCTGACTATGTAAACCGCTTAGAGAGGGCTGAAAGCCCTATGAAGCGGTATATAAGTCTAACTGCTATTGCTATTGCTATGATGGATAATTCAATAGAAGAGACTATTTTGTAGCCCAGGATTAAACTTTGAGTCCTTGGCTCTCTTTGAGGCTGGTTGTTTTCTTGCAGATGTTTCATTATCCAACTAGGTAACATCTTCAGTGCTAGAGTATCTAGCATTAGTTTTTATTTTCTAACACTGAAGATGTTACCTAGTTGGATAATAAAATGTCTGCAAGAAAACAGCCAAGCTCAGAGAGCACTAAGGACCCTACAGATCAGTGGTGGGTTTCAAAAATTGTTGGAACCTACTCTGTGGGTGTGGCCTCCTTTGTGGGAGTGGCTTGCCACCCATGCGACCGGATGGGAATGGCTTGCTGCCCATGTGACTGGATGGGAGTGGCTTGCCACCCATGTGACCGGATTTGAAATTATGAATTAGTACTTGGGTCAGTCCAAGTAGCTATTCAGAAGTTAGTGGTTAGAAGCAATCGTAAAGCAAGAGATGGAATTAAAACCAGAAATATTTTGTTGGCTATTTGAAAGGGAGTGTAATATATATTTAATTTTACACATGTTAGCAGCTGCTGGAATTCTGTTTGCACAACAGTGGAAAAACAGAGATATGTAAATGAATAAATATTACAATGTGCAGGAATAAATAAATTGACAATTAAAATCAAGAAGGCTTTGAATACTTTTTCACGTGGGATTGGTTTTAGCAATTGCCAACTAATGGAAACAGAAATTAGAAATCCAAAAGTATGAAAGAAAACACCAATTATGTAAGGAAAGGTCCCTAAAATGTATAAGGAAATATTACTAGATCATTATTAATGCGTAGATAACTGCGGGACGTTACACACCCACCAGTGGTGGGTTTCAAAAAATTTTGGAACCTCTTCTGTAGGTGTGGCCTGCTTTCCGGGTCCACTGGTGGAACCTCTTCTAACCGGTTCGGTAGATTTGACGAACCGGTTCTACCGAATAGGTGCGAACTGGTAGGAATCCACCTCTGCTACAGATGGATATTGCCTATTGTGTCACTGATATAGAAACAGCTGCAACGTTACTCATTTTTTAAAACTATCTAGTAACGCGAACAGAGATGTGATGAACCTCCCATCCTTCAGATGTGTCAGATCTGCCTTCCTAGTTTAGTTGTAGGGAGGCCGAGATGAGGAAGACTAAACCACAGGCTCCAACTTAGGAGAGGAATTGCAAAGATGGGGAGCATCAGCTCTCTTGCGGTTTCTGCCCTTCACTGAACAATATGGAGAGGAACCTAACTGTTGCAGCAAGTGTGGCTTGCCATTGTTTCAGCTTTAAAAGTGACGATTGCCCCCACAATTTTGGCTTTGCACTGGATGAAGATGGTCTTCTAGTTGCATAGTTATCTGTTCTGGCCCCCACTTAGCCTGTCCCAAAACTAAAGTCACACAAAGCTTACCAAAAGAAAGCCTTTATCAGTCTTGGCTCACGCTGGCTGCGAGCCCAAAATAAACATAGATAAAGTCTCTTGCAAACAAGGGTTACGCAGCAGAATGCAGAAACAAAACTCTTACAGCACCAAGTTTTCAAGAAGCAAAATCACTTATCCAAGTGTCTCACAAACTCAAACAGGAACGGAACTGAATTCTCCATAAACGAACGACGAACGTTGACTTCTGCAACCAGGGCGTGGCACCATCCGTCCTTTTATCTAACGAGCTCCAGCTGCATTGTTATTCCTGCATCCCGACTCAACTCACTTCTGCTGAGTCACAACAGTTATCCAATTAGAGTTTTATACTTTGGCGAGTATGTGATGAAGATCTTAAATATCTGTGATTCGGAGCATCGGACCACAAAGCTAGCACAAAGAAGGACACCCCTGGTCGGACCCTTGCTTCTGAATAGACACGTCTAGGATTTCATTGTTGGACATTTAGTGATTTTGCTCTACATTTTTAACTGCCTGTTAAGCAGAGAGAGATTCTGGCGGTAAGATTCCTCTTCGGCTTCCCTCACAATTTTAAATCAGGAGTGCTACTTATGCTCCTAATTATTACATTTATGATCAAACTTAATAGCGCTTTTAAGAAAGAACAAACACCTGGAAAGGAAAGTAGCTAAAACGTGTGAGTGGATGGCTGAGTTGATGAGCAGGGGAAATGGGTGTGTATCAGTGGTGGGATTCAATTTTTTTTTACTACTGGTTCTGTGGGCGTGGCTTGGTGGGCATGGCAGGGGAAGGATACTGTAAAATCTACACCCCAGGGGTGGGTTTCAACCGGTTCGCGGCGGTCCCCGTGAACCGGTTGGTCAGCGAACCCGGAAGTAAGTAACTTCCGGGAACGGCAAAGGGCCCGCCCACCCGCCCGCACTCCTTACCCGGTTTTGACGAATTCTGCGCTTCCACGCATGCGCAGGACGCATATAGCACCTGCACGATCCTCCAGGAGCAGCTGGAGCATCGCACAGATGCTAGTATGCATGCGTGCACTGCGCGTGTGCACGAACCGGTTGGAACGGGGCGAGAAACCCACCCCTGCTCCACCCCCACCTCCATCCCCACTTCCCCATCCAGGGGAAGGATATTGCAAAATCCCTATTTCCTCCCGATCAGCTGGGACTCAGGAGGCAGAGAATAGATGGGGACAGGGCCAGTCAGAGGTGGTATTCACCGGTTCTCTGAACTACTCAAAATTTCCGCTCCAGAACTGGTCACAACCTGTTGAATACCACCTCTGGTGGGTATGTTTATGATGGAGAAATCAATTGGTTTTGTCACTGTACATGTATACATTGGGTATATATGGAGGGGGAGCAAAAGGGGATATTGATTTTGTCCACCTATAATCCTGCCTGGTGACCCAAGCCAACTTTTCCTTAAGAGCAAGATGAGGGAGGGGGGGGGAGGCTAAAAAAAAACCCCACATTTATCCTAGTATTGCTCTTCATATCTCACACCTGATAGCATTTACCTATTCCAAGAGCTAATTGTATTACACAAATTCATGCTAAACGCATTCCTATGGGAATATTCATACCTGCAATATATTTGGAAAGCTCTAAAAACAGGAGTTTAGCTGTTTAGTGGTCACTGGAGGAGGCCGTAGATATGCTTTTGCAATGCAGTGCTGTGGAGGAGATATGCCTTTGGGGTCTGAACTCCATTTTAAGGGTGCCTGGCTCAAAACAGCCAACAGAAAGAAAAAGATGCTATGCAATGCATTAATATAGGCCAGCACAATATTTTTTAGAAGCTCAGCCATATAAATCTTGAAGGTTAGTAACTCCATTCCAGGCTGACGTGTTTTATTAAAAGTCATCAGCTTTCATGAAGTGTAACTCCCTTCATCAGATGGACGGCATCTTTAAACTGATGTAGGATTTTGTGAGCCGATAGTTCATGAAAGCTTATTGTCTTCCTTTTAGAATTTTGGCCTGCCACACTTTCTCTTATTTCATTATGCTGTTTCATTAGTATAGTTGATGGGAGGGGGGAATAGACAGGAGTAGGATTGTGGAATGTATTGTTTTTCATTCTTTTCTAGAAGCCAAGGTCATCTTTTGTCTCCGCACTTTTACACCTGACCGGAAGCAGCTGGGTGTGGATGCCAGCGTGGAAGAAGAAGATTGAAGAAGATTGTGATGGATTGTGGGTGGGGGGACAAGATCATGAACTTTTAACTGGGTGGGATTCTGGTGAAATTTCCAGAATTGGGATTAACACAGATGTGCTAAGATGTCTGATTTATTAAATTGGAACTTTAAGGATCGTTTTGCATTGGACTCTGATTTAATTCTACATGATACTTGGAACGCTGACACTTATTCCTTTTAATAAAACACATTGGCCTGAATGGGTGTTACAGTACTAACCATCTGCTTTGGGGCTACACCAGAAGTGTGTTCCTACCGGTTCGGACCAGTTCAGCCAAGTAGGTAGTAACTCGGCTGAACACGTGCCCAAACCAGTTTTATCGCCGCTGCCGCAGGTGCCGCCATTTTGTTTTTTGCTTCTGCGCATGCGCAGAAGCAATTTGTTTTAACTTTTTTCTTTACTTTACCCGAAGCACGTCCCTGAGCGAAACGGCAGTAAAAGAAGCTGGAACCCACTCCTGGGGTTGTATTTCCTTCTTTAGTGTGCAAAACCAGCTTAGTACGGACTCCCCTCTCCTTGCGTCTCTCATGTCTAAAACGATAGTAACTTACAACTTTTGTGGGGTCATGTTCCTCAATGAGTATGCTCAAAGCTCATCTGTGCAAACCTTGGTGGCTAGAGATACTAAAACTGTTCAGAGTGAGGTCTCACTGGTCCTCTGCCTTCAAGCACGTATATAAATAAATGTCCAAGTGGCTTGCTAGATTAGATTGGCAAATTGCAGAACTGAGTTGACAGTTTAAAAGAAAAAAAAAAGCCCAGTTTAAGAAGCCGATAGCAGTTGTGGTTAAATTTTCTAAGAAGATCTGCGGAGGTGTTTCGACAGAAGAGAAAAATGGCTTAATGCACATTCTTTATTAGGATGTGGTAAGTATATTTGTCTCAGTGTAAACCTATTTCTGGAAATGTTGGTTTAATTCTTTTTTCCTCTGGCAGCTAAAATATTTCATTCTGAAGATGTTCTTAGTTTTATCAGAAAAATTGATCTTGTTTTTTTAAATTAGGCTTATATTTTCCTCTTCCTCTTTTTTTTTTTTTAAAAAAATTGCTCATTCTTTTGAATATTGAAAGAATCAAGGCATTGGATTGGCTTGTTAATCTCTACTTGGGAGTTTTTGGTGATTATATTGCCTTTACGCACCTCAAGTCTTTGCAACTGGTTCAAATACGCATCTTAATTCGGTGTTGCAAGGTCTTAATTGGACTTGCTCCTATATCTTTAAAACGATCTGTGAAATAAATTAAGCAAGTGAAATTTGTCTTGGCGCCTGACCTATCTGATAAGAAATACAACCTGCTAATTTCCTGTTTGTCAGATTGAGGTTAAAGTTATGGAAACAGTGAGCATGCCAGGAAAAAAAGTTGATAATAATTTAAGCAATTAAGGAAATGCATATACTCCATTTGGTCAAAAACCTGCTCAGCAAATTAAGGAACATATTTTACACTATTTCATTTTTGCAAATAAGATTAAGCTATGGCCACATGGCCAGAATTTTAGAGTTAAAGCAATACTCTGCTAATCCTCCAGTAGCCCCTTAATAGAGAATGGTTTAATTCACTTGGCTGATGGGTAGACTATGCTAATAGCTGGATTACAAAAAGACTAACAGCCTTTCTGCCAGCTTTTGTAACTGAGATCAGGTGAAAATCCATGCTGTACTACGTCAGATGCCTTAGAGGGCACCTTGAACTGAAAGGAGCCTAATTTAAAAAAAAACTAGTTTGACCTCTGTTTTATATCAAGATTAAAAAGTAAAAAATTAGGAAATGTATTGTTACAAAATGCAGCACCAGATAGTTCTTAGCATATTTTCACCTGATGTACTTAACATATGGATGTAGCTGAGTTATTAAATATTTTATTACAGGGCTATCTCAGCTTGTCCTCCGATATTTTTCTTTTTACATTTCCCATGTTTCAAAGATTAAAGCAGTTTATGGCAATATTCTTGCTACTCAACTTGCTGACTGTGTTTCTTCTGAATTCTATTGATTGCCCCAAAGGTAGAGATTGGAATAACTCTGGGCAAAAAGCCAGTGTAAGGATCAAAATCAAATGAAGTCCATGGATCATTTCTTCATATTTAAGGTGCCGATATTAAGGAAGTGTTTTCTTCTAAAGTGTGAGTAATGTAATGTGCAATTTGGCTCCCAACATTCATAAGATAAGATGACACAGTCTTAGTTGTCCAGGAAGCAGAGAGGAGAAATAAAGAGAAAAAACTCACAATAAATAAAGCACCCATCCTCCCACCTAATTTTGTCTTGCTTCCATCTTGAAGTAGTCAGATTTGACATGATTCACTAGAACCCCCCCAAACGGATGTAGGATGGACCGGGAAGAAGAAAAGATCTCTCAGTAGAAGGAAAAGGGAAATTGTTCACCTAAAAGAATACACCTATAACATGCACATTAAATAAACATTTAATTTGTAATTTATGCAAATTAATTAAATGCAATTAGCAGAATTGTTCTTCTGCCATGTGAAATATGGCAATTTAGCTTTAGGATAATTTGGGGGAACTACCCCAAAGGCTTGACAAGGCGAGCACATACATCTAGAGCCGAGGTGGCACAGTGGTTAGAGTGCAGCACTGCAGGCTACTTCAGCTGACTGCAGTTCTGCAGTTCGGCTGTTCAAATCTCACCGGCTCAGGGTTGACTCAGCCCTCCATCCTTCCGAGGTGGGTAAAATGAGGAGCCGGATTGTTGTTGGGGGCAATATGCTGACTCTGTAAACTGCTTAGAGAGGGCTGAAAGCCCTATGAAGCGGTATATAAGTCTAACTGCTATTGCTATTGCTATCTCTTTACTTCAAGTTATGTGCTTGCATGCCAGAATTCGTTCCCGAGGAAAGAGACCTAAGGATTGTGAGGCAGAACATTCATGCCAGAAGCAATTGATGAATGAAAGTTAAAACTACCAGCTTCAGAATGCCCTTTATAGCAATAGCAACAGCAGTTAGACTTATATACTGCTTCATAGGGCTTTCAGCCCTCTCTAAGCGGTTTACAGAGTCAGCATATCGCCCCCAACAACAATCCGGGTCCTCATTTTACCCACCTCGGAAGGATGGGAGGCTGAGTCAACCCTGAGCCGGTGAGATTTGAACAGCCAAACTGCCGAACTGCAGTCAGCTGAAGTAGCCTGCAGTGCTGCACTCTAACCACTGCGCCACCTCGGCTCTCTCTCCTTTATAAATTTAGCCTACAGAGGGACATGGAAAAGCTATGGATTTAGGGGTTGATATGTTTTTTTTTAATCCAAACAATGAAAGACAAATTCAGGACTAAGATCAGCCACACTATCGCCTCCCACTCTGAGGTGTGGCCTTCTAGCATGCTTTGTGGTGGCTATGTCTGCATCTGCCTTATTTAAATGAACACAGTGTGGTTGATCTAGTTCAGGGGTGTCAAATCAATTTCATTGAGGGCCGCATCAGAGTTGTGTTTGACCTTGGTGTGGGTGGGGTAGGCGTGGCCAGCTTGATGTCGCTTGTGTCAGGGGCACCTGTGGTGGCCTGAGTGCTCTGCCAGCAAACATGGACTCTCAATCTTCGCTTTCGGCTACAATGGCCTCCTGCAGCCCTCTGACAGTGAAAATGGAGTGCCGCCATCCCGAACTCCATTTTCGCTGGCAGAAGGTTGCAGGAGGCTATCCCAGCTGAAAACGAAGATTGGGAGCCCATTTTTGCTGGCAGAAGAACCGTGAGTCAGTCCTTCATTGTTTCCAGGACAGCCCCATCAGTGGTGGGTTTCAAAAATTGTTCGAACCTAGTCTGTGGGTGTGGCCTCCTTTGTGGGAGTGGTTTGCCGCCCATGTGACCGGATGGGAGTGGCTTGCCACCCATGTGACCGGATATGAAGATGCCGACGACACTTGTCAGAACCACCTTAAATTACCTCACACACAGCACTGGCATGCATAAGAATAGGATGTCAACTTGTTTTTTAAAAGGCATCTTTGGTTTGCATTAAAACAACTTCAACACACGCAATGTTCTGATTGCACCACAAACGCGGTAGTCATCCTTAGCTTTCACAGAGGCACTGAGTTTTATAAATAGGAGCATGATAGTGTAGAATAATCATATCCAAGGACCAGTGATGGGTTTCAAAAAATTTTGGAACCTCTTCTGTAGGTGTGGCCTGTTTTCCGGGTCCACTGGTGGAACCTCTTCTAACCGGTTCGGTAGATTTGAACTGGTAGGAACCCACCCCTGATTTTGTGGGCCGGATCCAGCCCACAGCCCTTGAGTTTGACACCCCCCCCAATCTAGTTGGCCAGAACTGATGGAGAGACTCAGCATTTCAGTTCTCTTGCAGTGGTCCAATCAATGTGGCATCTCTCTGGCGCAGGGCTGTGTTGGGATTAGTTATAGGGATGGTGAAACAAATATGGTCCACTTTATTGTTCTGCTTCAATACGCTGAATTTGGTTATTGAATTAATCTAATTTCTAGGTTAGAACTGTGATTGCACAATGTACTAAGCCATAAAAGTAGTAAAGTTAAAACTAACCAAGGGTATTGTGTGGTTGGTTAGTTAAGCATTTTATACACACACTATAACATAAACTAAATAAATATTTTTTATCTTAGCTGCACATTTTTTTCAGATTTTCAAAAAAATGGAATAAAAAAAAATCTGGATCTGTTTTCATTCTGAACTTTCCTTAGCATATGGAACTTGGAGTAATGTACACAGCTGTTGATGTAAATACAGTGCAAATGTTTTTTTTTTCCATGCTGATTTTTCTTTTTTATTAGTTTATAGTATAGAATGCAAAAATGCAAAAACAAATAATAGGAAAAATAGGGGAGGGAAGAGTGTAGAAAAGAAGGGAAAAAGAAAAAGGGTTGACCCCTGACACCCTTTCGTGCACTGAAATAAGGTAGTAACATCATATCAGTAACTATCTGTTACTATCAGTAACAGATAGTAAACCTCAGAGGTGAGTTCCTACCAGTTCGCACCTATTCGATAGAACCGGTTCGTCAAATCTATTGAACCGGTTAGAAGAGGTTCCACCAGTGGATCCGGAAAGCAGGCCACACCTACAGAAGAGGTTCCCAACATTTCTGAAACCCACCACTGACACACACACACACACACACACACACTCACAGAGAGAGAGAGAGAGAGAGAGAGAGAGAGAGAGAGAGAGAGAGAGAAAGGAAGAAAGAAAGAAAGAAAAAAAGAAAAAAGAAAGAAAAAGTGAGAGAGATGAAAGAAAAAAAGGAAAAAGGGACAGAGAGACAAAAGGAAGGAAGGAAAGGGAGAGAGAGAGAAAACACATGGCGGACAAGCCACTCCCACCAGGTCACATGGCCAGCAAGCCACTCCCACAAAGGAGGCCACACCCACAGAGTAGGTTCCAATTTTTTTTTGAAACCCACCACTGGTAAACCTCAACTTTTTACTTTTACATAATAGTATAAATTAGTCATTTCTATATTGACAAATCTAATCAATAAAACCCAAAAATAGTGTTTCATCTTTTTCCAGTGCCAATGTTTCTTTAATACAAATTTCCCAGATGATTCGTTGCTACTTCAATTTCCCTGACAGAGAGAAGGAAAAATCTGATCCACCCAATTCCCTCCTTTTGTGCAAAGCTTTAAGAAATATAATTTCCCAGACGTATCAGTCTGGAGTAGTTTGTTAGATTATGGATTGAGATATAAAATGCCCGTAGGCTCTGTTCATAGATGCTACCAATGCTGCGCTGGCCAATTGCGGGTGGCAATTTCCAAATTTATTCTCACTGAAATCTCTGGTGGATTTCTTCTAGATCAATCCCAAGATATTGGGGAGGAATTAAAAGGAGGTGTGCCAGTCACGGATATGAGATATCATTTTGGGGTGATGTGCCAAGCTGCTTCAAGCTGCTTAGTGGATCGTACATGCTGTGTGGTGCCAGTCTGGGCAGTTTAAGTGAAGATGCACAAACAGTGATCCATAGCAGGGGTCTCCAACCTTGGCAACTTTAAGACTTGTTGACTTCAACTCCCAGAATTCCTCAGCAAGCTGGCTGAATAATTCTGGGAGTTGAAGTCCACAAGTTTTAAAGTTGCCAAAGTTGGAGAACCCTGATCCACAATATACAGTACTGAACGATGGCTATAACCTTGAGCCTCTTTATTCTCTAGAAAATAAAAGTGGTGACATGCCCAAAACTTATATAAGTATTGTGATGAGGGAAAAGAGCCGAGGTGGCGCAGTGGTTAGGGGTGCAGTACTGCAGGCCACTTCAGCTGACTGCAGTTCTGCAGTTCGGCGGTTCAAATCTCACCGGCTCAAGGTTGACTCAGCCTTCCATCCTTCCGAGGTGGGTGAAATGAGGACCCAGACTGTGGGGGCGATATGCTGACTCTGTAAACCGCTTAGAGAGGGCTGAAAGCCCTATGAAGCGGTATATAAGTCTAACTGCTATTGCTATTGCTATAAAGAGGATGGATGTAATTTTTCTTCCTTTCTTGTAACATGGGGATATTTTTTTCCGAAAGGAAGAGAAAATTGATCTCAACATAGTGCAAAGCCATTATGTGGTTTATATGGTTTCACCTTAATATATGAATGTACCTATTGTGGCCCATAAATTAAATGTTTATGATCCACTTTACTATCTCTTGCATGTCTTCTAATTTGGTTACTGAATTTCCTGGGTTGGACTGAACAATGTTCTAAGCCATAAAAGAACTAAAACAGTGGTGGGTTCCGGATCCCGTTGCATTCGGTACGGTTGCAACGAGGCCCGGTGTCCTCCACATGAATGGGCGCAGCGCGCGCATGCGTCTTACTGTCTAACGATGCCTCCGCAAGCCTCCACAATGCTCCAGCTGCTCGGTGGAGCATCGTGCAGGTCCAGCTGTACACACCGTGCACATGCGCGGAAGTGCCAAAGAGTTTAAAGACAGGTAAGGAGTGTGGGCGGGTGGGTGGGCCCTCCGGATCACTGTACCAGAACAGTACCCGGTGCACCGGGCAGGCTCCAGTATGCCCGTACCAGGGGTGGGTTTCAACCGGTTCGCGGCGGTCCCTGCTAACCGGTTGGTTGGCGAACCCGGAAGTAAGTAACTTCCGGGAACGGCAAAGGGCGCACCCACCCGCCCGTGCTCCTTACCCGATTTTGACGAGTTCTGCGCTTCCACGCATGCGCAGGACGCATACAGCGCCTGCGCGATCCTCCAGGAGCAGCTGGAGCATCGCACAGACGCTAGTACGCATGCGTGCACCGCGCTCGTGCACGAGGACGCCGCCGGCCCCGTTCCAACCGAACCGGTTGGAACGGGGCGAGAAACCCACCCCTGGCCCGTACTGTGGCATACCGCCTGCAACCCACCACTGAACTAAAGTTAATGCTAATCAGGGCCAGTGAGCTGTGGGAATCAGGAATGTTCTAGTCAAGTTGGTATATTATGTAAATCATGCCACCATGGCTTGTTCCACAAGCTATAGTTAGGGCAACAACTTAACTGTGACATGTGAATGCCACAAAAGATGCATCTCCCTCTAAAGGACAAAACTTTTTAGATATTCTAGCCTGTATCAAAATGTATTTAGATACTATTATTAAACTATGTGTGGGCAGAATCTTGTGCATCAGTCTGAGAACCTTAAGAGGAAAAATAAGATATAAAACTATTAAATAAATGCATTATATAAATACCTTTGGGAATCCTTACAAACTGAATGGCAGGAGAGAAATAAAATAAGTATTGCAGATATTAGAAACAAGCCAGAAGATTGAAAATACGGCATTATCGATTGAGCTGTCCTTTTAATGGTTGCTTCAAATGTGTAGACTTTACAGGGCTTCAGCCATGATTAAAGCACAAATCCTAGGGAAGGAGGAGAAACTTGAATTTATTTCAGTTATTTTCCCACAAACTGAAAAACTTGTGTTCTTTTCTCCAGACTGCTATCAGGTAGCAACTCTGTACGTTGCTAGGATTTCAACACCTAAGATGGCCTCACAAACCCTGTGGACATGGAGCTACTAGATAACAGATTGAATTGGTAAAAATAAGCGTGTGTGTTCTCACGGAACCTGAGAAAATAGCACCTTTGTGTTGTTAACAAAAAAATCTGTTTGTGCCACTCTGGTAATCACTTCATAACTAGTGGGATAGCAGAACATATGTCTCTGAAATAGCGGAACATAGAAGTCTCCTGTACCTCTGCTCCAAAAGAGGAGAGAGAGACAGAGAGAAGGAGAAGGAGAGAGAGAGAGACAGAGAAACAAAGAGAGAAAGAGAGAGAGAGGAAAGAGAGAGTAGAGAAAGAGAGAGAAGTGAAAGAGAGAGAAGGAGAGAGAGACAGAGAAAGAGAGAGGAGAGGAAAGGGAGTAGAGAAAGAGAAGGAGAGAGAGAAAGAGAGAGAAGGAGAGGAAAGAGAGTAAAGAGAGAGAAGAAAAAGAGAGAAGGAAAGAGACAGAGAGAAAGGAGAGAGGAAAGAGAGTAGAGAAAGAGAAAAGGAGAGAGAGACAGACAGAAGAGGGAAGAGAGAGAAAAGAAGAGAGGAAGAAAGAGGAGAGAGAGGAAAGAGAAAGGGTAGAGAAAGAGAAAAGGAGAGAGAGAGAGTGAGAAAGAAAGAGAGAAGGAGAGAGAGAAAAGGAGAGAGAAAGGAGAGAGAGAAGAGAAAGAGAGAAAGAAAAGAGCCGAGGTGGCGCAGTGGTTAAATGCAGCACTGCAGGCTACTTCAGCTGACTGCAGTTCGGCAGTTCGGCTGTTCAAATCTCACCGGCTCAGGGTTGACTCAGCCTTCCATCCTTCCGAGGTGGGTGAAATGAGGACCCGGATTGTTGTTGGGGGCGATATGCTGACTCTGTAAACCGCTTAGAGAGGGCTGAAAGCCCTATGAAGCGGTATATAAGGCTAACTGCTATTGCTATTGCTAAAAGAAAAGAGAGAGAGCTTTATTGTGTGTCTTCCTTAAAATCAGTGCCAAAGAGTTTTTTTTTAAATTGAAATGTACTGTAAAAAACACAAGGAAACCAAAGGAAATTCTTCCCTGCAGTATAAAGTGATCACTTTAGATAGTCCTACATGTCTCTGTTGGCCAATGGTTTCTGAGACCCGTTCCTGGTGGGGTGGCTTCTGAGCTTCTGATGCTGAGATGGCACATGGAGACGTACCAACTGTGACAGTCCTTTAAGTTTCATCTCCCTGGGCATCAAACCAAACTCATATTCTAGGGCAGTGTTTCTCAACCTTGGCAACTTGAAGATGTCTGGACTTCAACTCCCAGAATTCCCCAGCCAGCATTCTAGGAGTTGAAGTCCGGACATCTTCAAGTTGCCAAGGTTGAGAAACACTGTTCTAGGGAGTATCAGGCCTTTTTTTCAGAATGTGTATATAGTTGTGGTGAGGAAAGATTACAATTTGGGAACTTGTGTCAGTTAGCATTTAAACAAAGGATTCTCCCACTCAAAGTTAACAACGGCATGGGGGAAAAGTGACTTATGACCGTTTTTCACAACTTGCAACCGTTGCAGCAACCCCAGGGTCACGTGATCAAAAATCCAGATGCTTGGCAACCGACTCAGATTTATGACGTTTGCAGTGTTCCAGAGTCACGTCATTGTCTTCTGCAACCTTCTGACAAGCAACGTCAACGGGGAAGCCAGAGTCCCTTGAAAATTTGTGACAACTGCAGTGATTCACTTAACAACTGTGGCAAGAAAGGTTTGTAAAATGGGGCAAAATTCACTTAACAACTGTTTCACTTAACAACAGAAGTGTTGGGCTCAGTGGCGGCCGTACGTCGAGGGCTACCTGTAATTCTACCAAAGTAAAAATGTAGGCCACTTGAAAGCTGCAATATTTACCAAATTATCTTGAAGTGGTCAACTTCAGATGCCCTTTGAATGGTTCCACCACAAAACCGCGGTCGACTAAAGCGCGCTCGATGAAACCGCGTACCTGACGTCATCACAGCGTGACGAAAACAGCACGCTGTGAGCGGTAAAGCTAAAATTAACACGTAAACCTAAACCTAACCCCCCCAAACCTAACCCTAACCCTAACCCTAAACCTAACCCTTAACCTAATCCTAACCCTAACCCTAACGCTTAACGTAACCCTAAACCTAACCCTAACCCTTAACCTAACCCTAACCCTAAACCTAACCCTTACCTTTACGTGAATCGGCTTGCTTTAAAAGCGCTTTTTAAAGTACCCTTTTTTCTCTGTGGTCGTTGTTGTCGCGCTGCTGATGACATCAGCGATGCGCTTTAATCGGGCGCGCTTTAGTGGACCGCGGTTTTGTCGTGCCACGCTTTGAATGTCATTTGTTATAAGTCTGCAGCTTTCCCCATTTTTAACATTCTCTTTTATATTTGCTTCTGTACCTTTGTTGTTTGTTTTCCCGTGAATTGCTTGAATAACCATATACTGTAGAAGTGAACAAATACAACTCAAGAATTAAAGACTAACAGTAGAAAGCTATGGAGCATCCACGGCTTCAGCTGATGCTGGGGGGGTTAATTTTATAACACGTTATCAGTGAACAGCACACAAAAGGACTCCGTGGATAGCCTTTGTGATGACAGCAAGCGCAAAATATTTTGGTTTCTTATTATACCAAAACTATCTGGGTGAAATGTTTACAAGAATGAGGAACACGCCTTTCACAATAACCTTTCGGACTCTGAAGTGGAATAGTAAACATTAAGTAGCTGGGAATGTACAGAGGGATCGTAAACCAGACAATAGATGGGATATGATTGTTGACCCATATCAGGGCAGGGAGTGGTTGAGAAAAGCAAAGCTGGAATAGCGGGTGAGTAAATGAATTGTAAGCAGAACCATTAAACACGTAAGTGCACTGGCCTTGAGTCGGGCAAGAAACCTAGCCCTTGATTTGAATGGATGAAAGAGGGAAAGGATGAAAGAGTCAGCATTTTTCCATAGTTTTTAGAGATGAGCAGTTTCAATAACGTTGAGATAAGAGTTATCTTCAAACCACCTTGAAAATAAAGGACACAATGGAACTGGTCAGATCTTATTTCAGTTTCATAGACTTGAGATATGAATTAACCTCTTGAGCACACTTGTGTCCCTTGTTTAAATCATGATAAAAGCAGGATATCTCCAACCGTAATTTGCCATTTTGACCTAACTGGAGCAAAACACACTGGTTAAGTGGAGAATTCTTTTTTTTTTTAATTTTTAATTTTTTTTATTACATAGACAACACATACACACAACAATAAAAAACACACAAACCCCCCCCCCCCATCATCACATACAGCATGTCGTTTGGTTACAAGTGTTTTAACATTTATCATTCTTATACATTTATTATTTCATTTAATAGGTTATAATATACAGTTTGGGTTGCTTTGTTTACCATCCCTTCCTCCTGTTGTAACACCACCTTATTTTCCCTTTCTTTTCTCCCTCCCTCCCTTCTCTACTTTCTTCCTTCCTCCTCTCCTTTCCCTTCCTTCTTCCTGTACCTTTCTCCTACTCCTGCTCTTCCTCTTCCCCTTCCTACCCTCTCTCCTCCTCTTTCTCTCCTTTCCATCCTCCTCTCCTTACCTCTTTCTTTTCACCCTCTCTCCCTTCTCTACTTTCTTCCTTCCTCCTCTCCTTCCCCTTCCTTTTTCCCTTACATCTCCTTTGTTCCTGCTCTTCCTCTTTCCCTTCCTACCCTCTCTCCTTCCTTTTCTCTCCCTTCCATCTTCCTTTCTTTTCCCTTTCCTTAAGTGGAGAATCCTTGACTTATCCTCATCTCATGCAAATCAAAAAGGGAAAGCGCTGGATTGCTTTAGCACTGGTTTAAAACTATATATGCAGATGAGCATCTAATACTATAGTAATTCCAATCTGCTGTGTCATATTCATCTAAACTCTATTAGAATGTTTGAATCTATAGGTAGATCTGTTAGAATGGTTGAATCTATATAGATAACCTAAGACCATCCATTCTAATACCGGTAATGTGTGGGTAATTATTCCTTCTGAGAAGCACTTGTGTATTGTAACAATAATCCTGCTATCTTTCCGAGAATAAAATGGGAGCCTGATTTTGCATTGCTCTTTAAGGGGTGCCATGTTTTGAGGTATTGATTCCATGTCATAGAAGAGTTTCTGGGCTGTGAAATGCCATGATCTCTCACGTGATCTGGGTTCATTGCAGGCGTGGGTTCTGGCTGGCATTACTGCCTGTTCATTTGTGTGCACGCATGCGCAGTTCAATGGAAATTGTTCTCGACATGCTCAGAACTAAAAAAAAAATGGTTGTGGCAACTGGGAAACCGGTTTGGGGGTGTGGCCAGCCTGGGTCACTGCTGGTTCTGAGACCCAGGCTGGCATACCATTACCGGTTCGGCCGAACTGATTGGAACCCACCTCTGGTTCATTGCCAATTGTGATAATCAATAATGAGCCTTATAAAACCAGTGTGTCTTATTGTATATAAATGAACTTCCCTAATTGTTTCCTCAGGGAACTTACTTAAATGTAGTTAACCTTGGTTGTATTCTGTTCATTATCCATAATTTAATCTTTCAAATATTTTCTTGAAATATTGCTTGCTTTTATAGTTGCTCACCTAGTTGACATTAATGCAAATAATATGTAGAGACTTCTGTAAAATATCTCTGAGCTGTAAAGCATATAGTTTCACATATGGTTAGGATTTGATGAATATTTAAATGGGAGAAACTTGTAGCTGTCAACATTATTATGCATAAGGCACTTTTAAAACAAAATATATTCCAGTCAAAAATAATTTCAAATTAAGATTGGTAGGCTTTGGGATTGATTTGACTGAGTTGGAAAACAATTAAAATCCCCTTGTTTTCTCTACCAAATAATAATTCTCTCTTTTTTAAATGCCCTGATAGGACTGGGGTTCCCTGGTTTTCCATTGTGATCCTTGCTGTGGTACCACTGCTGTTGAGTATGGCATCCTAAAGACTTGTGAAATAAGGGCTCACATGAGTTTGTGAAGCTTTCTCTCCTAGCAGGGTAGAATTTAAAAGCAAGGGTCGTGGCCATTGACCAGCCCTTCACTACTGCTTTTAGTCTGCTGTGAAAGGCAACAGAGAGGAAAGAACAAGGCACTGCAAAACGAGGAAGGGTAGGTTTGATTTCCTCAAGCACAATAAATGAGACTTTGTTGTTGTTCAGTGGTGGAGAAGTCTGTCTGTCTGTCTGTCTGTCTGTCTGTCTGTCTGTCTGTCTGTCTGTCTGTCTGTCTATCTATCTATCTATCTATCTATCTATCTATCTATCTATCTATCTATCTACCTACCTACCTACCTACCTACCTACCTACCTACCTACCTACCTGACGTAGGTGAGGCACGTCGTTCTCCTGCCTCCTCCTGTAGAGGGCGCTTTTTAGAGGCTTTTTGAAACAGTTAAGTATCTCTTGCCTTTTTTATTTCACATTTTTTTTCTTTTCATGATGACAGGCAAGAGCAGAGTTGAAATCCTCTCTGAAACAGCTGGGAAAGGTACGTATGGGTTGGAGGGAGGAATTCAAATTTCATCCTCAAGTGTAGATCCCTCCCCAAGTGTAGTTTGATTGCAGGCAGAGCCATGTTGCCTTTTCAAACACACACAGACAGACAGACAGACAGACAGCACTGGATAAAAGTATATAAGCCCAGCTTCACTGATTACAAGTTTGAAAAGGCAACGTGGCTCCGCCTACAATCAAAGGCTCGGATCGGCTCCAATCCAACTTCTCTGTTTGTGTTTGTTTGAGAGAGAGTGAGTGAGAGAGGGAAGGGGGTAGTAGGAGAGATAGTCCAATCCAACTTCTCTGTGTGCGTGTGTCTGTTTGAGAGAGGGGGCAGGGAGAGAGAGAGGGAGGAAGAAGTGGGAGGGAGAAGAAAAAGAATGAAGGAAACTTTTTCGCAAAGGAGAAAAACAAATGCTGTCATTTTAAATTGGAACTGAGCATACCTGGCTGTGGAATTCTGGGAGTTGAAGTCCACAAGTCTAAAAAAATTTGAAACCCACCACTGTGTCAGTGCCTCACCAGCCATAAACCTCACCGCACGTCACTGATTAGAGGATACTGCTAGAATCATTCATGCTAATGCTAGATAATACTAGAGGATAATAGGTAAAAATGAAAATATCTTCAAAAATATTAAAATTAGATGGACTATATACTGTACTGCCTATATAGTACGACAAATGCAGCATCCCTCTTCGGCATTGAGGAACAGCCTTCTGCCCTCCTGCCATTTCTGGGGATAATGTTTTCAGTATGTGTGTGTCCATGTGTGTCTATGTGTATGGAGAAGGGAAGAAGAATCAGTGCAGGAATGAATCAGAGAGAGCACTTCTGCAAATTTCTCTGAAAACCTCCTCCGTCCTGGAGTAAGAGCTGGGCATATGACTTAACCTACAATTATCTTGCATTTTGTTATGTTTCTAAGATCCTTGAGACTTCCTTTAAACTAAAAGAGCATGTGTGTTACTATGTTTAAACACCACAGCGTAGATTTCTTTCAGGTTATGATGACCTGTGTTCATTCTGTTTACTTGGGTGATTCAATATATTGTCTTTCTCCATTCTCAGATAAAAATCCTTACCGAATCTGATCCTGTTTGAGAAAGGATTTTAATTGTTATTTGTCTACCTTGAACAGCACACGTTTTCCTTCAAAATTATGCTGTCAATAACTTAAGCATACAGTACAATGTTTTTTTTTTTTTTAAAAAAAAGTAGCGTGGTTGAATCTTGGGATAGGATTCTCTCAATTTTTTTTCCGCAGTGCTCTTTGGAATGTTAAAAAGTCCATGATGAAAATTTACTGAACAGAATTCATTCATCAGAAAAGGTGCTACTGGTCCCAGAGTTTGAACTACAGAGAGGAAAAATAATCGTCCTTTTGTCCAAGAGCAGAAACCTTAGATAAGTTTTATTTTACTCTTATGTTGAGAAAATCAGTACAGTTCAATTTACACATTTGACAAGGCGTGGACTACCATATACATACATACTTATTTATATCCTGCCTTCATTTATTTTACCTTGTTTCCCCGAAAACAAGTCCTCCCCAAATAATAAGCTTAATCGGACTTTGGAGCACATGCACTAAAATAAGCCCTCCCCGCAAAATATTGCAACACAGCAACAGCCATGAGGTGACCCGTGGCACGACAAAACCGCGCTCGACTAAGCCGCGCCCGATTAAACTGTGTCGCTGACATCATCAACAGGGCGACAACAGCGAGCGCGGAGAAAGAAGTGCGCTTTAAATAGCGCTTTGAAAGCAAGCCGATTCAACTTAAGGTAAGGGTTAGGTTTAGGGTTAGCTTTAGGGTTAGGTTTAGGGTTAGCTTTAGGGTTAGGTTTAGGGTTAGGTTAAGGGTTAGGGTTAGGTTTAGGTTAAGGGTTAGGGTTAGGTTTAGGGTTAGGTTAAGGGTTAGCTTTAGGGTTAGGTTAAGGGTTAGGGTTAGGGTTAGGTTAAGGGCTAGGGTTAGGTTTAGGGTTAGGTTAAGGGTTAGGTTTAGGGTTAGGTTTAGGATTAGGTTTAGGGGGGTTAGGTTTAGGTTTAGGGGTTAATTTTAGGTTTAGCATTTACAGCGTGCTTCTGTCTCCGCGCTGTTGTCGCGCTGTTGATGACGTCAGCTACGCAGTTTCGTCGAGCGCGGTTTAGTCGAACACGGTTTTGTGGTGGAACCGAGGTGACCACACTCGCCGCCTTCTGCACCTCAAAAATAATAAGACCACCTCAAAAATAAGGCCAAGTGCTTATTTTGGGGGTCAAAAGAAAATAAGACCTTGTCGGGGAAACATTGTATAACTAACTCAAGGTTGAGAACATACCTAATACCCCTTCTTCCTCCTGTTTTCCCCACAAGCACCCTGTGAGGTGAGTTGGGCTGAGAGAGAGTGACTAGCCCAAGATCATCCACCTGGCTTCTTGCCTAAGGCAGGAGACCTCCTTGTTTCTACCCTGTTGCTTAAGCACTAGACAAACCATTAACCCAGATAGTTTCACTGTGGAAAAGAGTGTTGAATAATCCACATTAAAATTCATATGGGAACTTGCACAATCAGGGTGTCAGCGTTCTAAGTATCATGTAGAATTAAATCAGAATCAAAGGCAAAACGATCCTTAAAGTTCCAATTTAATAAAGCAGACATCTTAGCACATCTGTGTTAATCCCAATACTGGAAATGATATTCAGAATTCCACCCAGTTAAAAGTTCATGATCTTGTCCCCACACCCACAATCCATCACACGATCCAATATTCTTCTTCCAGGCTGGCATCCACACCCAGCTGCTTCCGGTCAGGTGAGAAAGTGCGGAGACAAAGGATGACCTTGGCTTCTAGTAAAGAATGAAAACAATACATTCCACAATCCTACTCCTGTCTATTCCCCCTTCCCATCAACTATACTAAAGAAACAGCATAATGAAATAAGAGAGAGTGTGGCAGGCCAAAATTCTAAAAGGAATATAATTGCAGGCCTGACACAGGGTTGGCTCCAGGTTTTTTTTTAAATTATGAAAAGTTTTTAAAAAAAATTTATTTTCATAACCACAAGTATAACCATTACATCTTAGCCAGCA
Source organism: Thamnophis elegans (assembly GCF_009769535.1). Classification (NCBI taxonomy): domain Eukaryota; kingdom Metazoa; phylum Chordata; class Lepidosauria; order Squamata; family Natricidae; genus Thamnophis; species Thamnophis elegans. The sequence continues at coordinate 4,351,637 of NC_045543.1, read as the reverse complement.
CTATTTTGTATTATCCAATGTTATATCAGTTCCTCTTACTATCAAGCCACAACTACCATTAGCTCTTCTACTTTCCATACACCATATTGTGCCCTATCCATCCCCATCCTCTCCCTACCTCTTTTTCCCTCTACCACCTTTCTCTACTTCCCCTTCCTCTCCTCCTTCTCCTCTTTCCACTCCTTCTCTCTCTCCTACTCTTTTCCTCCCTTCTGTTTTCCTCTCTCCTAACCCCTCTCTTCCTCCTTTCCTCTCTCTCTCTCTCTTCCACCCTCCCCATTTAGTTTAGATGGTGTATTTCAGCCTCTGAGCAAAATCCATTTAATATTGATGGTATTAATAATTACATTCCAATAAAGATCTTTCATATTAATAATTTTAACACACATCCTCCTTTTTAAGGCATACATATATAACAATTCCATTGTTATCCTCCCCCCCCCCAAAGCATATTTTTGGCCAAAATGTGGGCCGGGTTGAGGTTTAGAGTTGGCTCCAGTTTTGAGGTGATTTTTGCCACTCTGGTGTCCGATATGCAGCCTTGAAATTAAGCTCTGGTAAGCTTATCATGGGCCTTGTAACGACCGTCTCAGGGGTGTTTTGGCTGGAATTTTGAGCTTTAATCAGTAAGATGACGTCCACCAGAGAAGTCTGGAAGTATGAATAACATAACACGTACCCCGGCTTGGGAGCAAGCCTCAGAAAACCTCGACAGCTTGAAGAAGGGGAACAAAACCTGATATCCTAGATTTGTATGCCCCAAAAGCTAGGGAGCATTTCTAAAGCTCTTCAAAAAATTACCATTAAATTACAATTTTAAATGTGACAGAGGAGCAAATTATTAAATACATAGGGATACAGTAGGCATTTCAATGAATTGTTTTTTTTTTAAATTAAACATTAAAATTAAAAAAATTAACATTAATTAAGAGCCGAGATGGCGCAGTGGTTAAATGCAGTACTGCAGACCACTTCAGCTGACTGCTAGCTGCAGTTGGGCGGTTCAAATCTCATCGGCTCAAGGTTGACTCAGCCTTCCATCCTTCCGAGGTGGGTAAAATGAGGAACCAGACTGTGGGGGCGATATGCTGACTCTGTAAACCGCTTAGAGAGGGCTGAAAGCCCTATGAAGCGGTATATAAGTCTAACTGCTATTGCTATTGCTATAAAGCATTGTATATAGATTTGCTGTGCTGTGCTGTGTCCAGTCCCTGGAAAGCAAAGAACCCTCACAAGAACGTCTTAAAAAAACGTGACTGGTAGGGTGAGCAAGTTGTAAAATAAGTCCAACAAAGAATACTTGAAGTAGCCTGGAAGTTATCAGTCTGAACGATGGCTTGTGAAGCTCGGAGTTGTTTTTTTTGTTTTTAAAAATGGCAAGATTAGAAACAGTGATGGACATCGCCAGGAATCAGATTTTGACTAAATATTAGGAAAAAATTAATGGAACAGATTGTCCTGGGAGGTGCTTAGCTTTCCTTCATTGGAGGCATTTCAAACAAGGGCTGGACAGCCATCTGTCAAAATACTTCCAATTAAACTTGCATAAGATTGGGTTGTTTAATTGAGAATTTGCTGCTTTTTAATTGTACACCAATATTTGCCACCTGAGACAGGTTATCCACTTCGCTCTGCCTAACGGGCTGGCCTTGCAAATATAACCAATCCATTTTGTGGCAAAGGATTAATTAAAAAACAACCCTCTCTTTTCCCTTTGGTATATTATCAATTTATTCTGGGATCGTTCTCGACAACTCTTCAAGTAAATCTAGTGCATCTATTTCACTAAAGTGCTCAGAATCCACATAGGGAGTTTTGTCTTCTCCCGTGAGTTTCTTAGATAGATATATAGGTAGTCCTCAAGTTATGACTGGCTGTTTAGTGACTGTTCAAAGTTACGGTGGATGTCCCAGAGATACTTTAGGATGTGGTTTTGAAGTTCTGATGGCTGCCCACTTTGTCACATGGTTGCATTTTGGGCACTTGGCAACTGTCCTGCCTTAATGGCCATTTGCAGCATTCCATAAACCATGATTTACAACTTTTGTTGTTGTTGAAAACCAGCATTTATTTTTAGTTTCCAGCAAAAAATTCCCAGTGGGTCAAGGGATTGGCTCAGTGACCATGTCACTTGCTTAAACAATGTTTGTTTGCTTAACAATGGCCACAAGAAAGGTTGCGAAATTGGGCACAGTCAGTGGTGACCTATCAATAGCAATAGCAGTAGACTTATATACCGCTTCATAGGCCTTTCAGGCCTCTCTAAGCGGTTTACAGAGAGTCAGCATATTGCCCCCAACAATCTGGGTCCTCATTTTACCCACCTCGGAAGGATGGAAGGCTGAGTCAACCCTGAGCCGGTGAGATTTGAACCGCTGACCTGCTGATCTAGCAGTAGCCTGCAGTGCTGCATTTAACCACTGCGCCACCTTGGCTCATCATATTTTTCGGACTATAAGACGCACCGGAGTATAAGACGCACCATGATTTTGAAGAGGTAAATTTTTAAAAAAAAGTTTTTGTACTCTGCAGGCCTCCCAAACCCACTGTTTTTGGCAAAAAAAAAGAAGGACATGCAGAGGTTTTTGGAGGCTTATAGAATGCTTCTGGGAGCTAGGGGTGTGTGAAAAATGGCCCATATTTTGCTCTTTTTTGCCCTCCCCAACCCTCAAGAGCACTTTGCAAGCCTCCCAAACCCTCTTCACATCCATTTTTTGCAAAGGGAGTGGGGTTTCGGTAGGCCAAAAATGCTGTATTCAGTGTATGAGATGCACTCAGATTTTCACCTTTTTTTGAGGGAAAAAGGTGCGTCATACTCTGAAAAATACGGTACTTAATAGCAATAGCAATAGCAGTTAGACTTAGATACCGCTTCATAGGGCTTTCAGCCCTCTCTAAGGGGTTTACAGAGTCAGCATATTGCCCCCAACAACAATCCGGGTCCTCATTTTACCCACCTCGGAAGGATGGAAGGCTGAGTCAACCCTGAGCCGGTGAGATTTGAACGGCCGAACTGCAGAACTGCAGTCAGCTGAAGTAGCCTGCAGTGCTGCATTAACCACTGTGCCACCTCGGCTCTTTGAATGAATGGCACAACATTTGACTGTAATTCAGGACTCGGTAACTGTTGTAAGTCAAGGCCTACCTATACACAGATATTCCCGCAGAATAAAGTTACTCATTCCATTGACTTGAATGATATGCAGTTATTCCTTGAGTGATACAGGCAAAATAATTATCCAAGATCATTTAATTGCAAGAGCATTTATGGGCAGGGGAGGAGGCATGAAGGAAAGAGCGTTGTAGGGATTGGACCCGGTTTCTGGATTTGTTCAAGTAATAATGATGGCGCTAGAGGAAAATTCCGTTGTGATGCCCTCTTTCTAGATTTGGCTTACCTGGCCTTAATTTATGGAAGAAATTCTAGTTGAGTCTATACTCCAACTTTACTATGTTTAGGTTTTATGATGGACCTATGCGTTTCTAACTCCCTTGCCAAGTAAGGGGTGAAAATCAATTGCATTTCCAGTAGTGAAATTTCTATCAACAGAATTGGAGAGATTGGTCCTTTTCCATCAACTTTATACAATTCTATTGCCTTTAACTTTTGGGTAAAGACTTTTGGGTGAAGAGCCAGATAAATCCCGGGATGCATTTAGAAATATCATACTGCAGAGGTGGGTTCCTACCAGTTCGCACCTATTCGGTAGAACCGGTTCGTCAAATCTACCGAACCGGTTAGAAGAGGTTCCACCAGTGGACCCGGAAAGCAGGCCACACCTACAGAAGAGGTTCCAAAAACGTTTGAAACCCACCACTGGTCCTTGGATAGGATTATTCTACACTATCGTGCTCCTATTTATAAAACTCAGTGCCTCTGTGAAAGGTAAGGATGACTACTGCGTTTGTGGTGCAATCAGAACATTCCGTGTGTTGAAGTTGTTTTAATGCAAACCAAAGATGCCTTTTAAAAAACAAGTTTACATCCTATTCTCATGCATGCCAGTGCTGTGTGTGGGGTAATTTAAGGTGGTTCTGACAAGTGTCGTCGGCATCTTCATATCCGGTCACATGGGTGGCAAGCCACTCCCATCCAGTCACATGGGTGACAAGCCACTCCCACAAAGGAGGCCACACCCACAGAGTAGGTTCGAACAATTTTTGAAACCCACCACTGGACTCCAGGTGGTTTATAACATACAAAATACAAGTCATAAAACTATGGACATAGGGTTGGTACTTATATATCAGAAGATATAAGGGAAAGGTGCCTTGTTTCTCTTCCTGGAAGCTGGCTGAGTGAGGTGCATTTGATCACCCCACCTTTTCAGTATTTAGAAGAACATTAAAGGTACCGCTCAGGGGTGAAATCTACTTACCTTGGATTGGTTTATTATTATTTTTTTACAATGGTCCTACTTCTTCTTCCCTCCCTCCCTCTTTCCTTCACTCATTTCTTCTCCCCTACTCCCCTTCCTTCCCTCCCTCCTTCCCCTTCCCTCCTCCTCTCCTTCCCTCCTTCCTTTCCTCCTTCCTTCCTTCCCTCCCTCCTTTCTTTTCTCCTTCTCTCCTTCCTTTCCTCCTTCCTTCCCCCCTTCCTTCTCTCCTACATTCCCTCCTTCCTTCCCTCCTTTCTTCTCTCCTTCCTTCCCTCCTTTCTTCTCTCCTAAAGTCAGAAGGACTTTTACTTCTCCAGAGAATCTAACTAGATAGAGTAGGATAGCTGACTGTTTTTTTGTTTTTTTTTATGCTGTTGTGTGCTTTAAATGTGGGATAATCTTTTTTCTTTTTTCTTTTACATGTTTAATATTTTTAACCGATCCATGAAAAAAAGAGAAAGATAAGGCAAGCCTACAACAAGGTTTGGCTTCCTTCTTTCTTGCTTAACCTTCACTGCAAAATTGATCTATGGGAATTTTTTACACCATGCAACATAGTGTATCCAATTCCATAGTTATGACGGTAAAACCCATTAGTGCCACCTGGGTTTTGCATATTTTCAGAGCAGTCCAAGTGAAGACAGATTAGTTCTGTCACTTGTCGTGCCAGGGACAGTCTCCCGAGGAGTTCGCTCTGGGGAGGCAGAAAATATTACCTTTTGTGACAATAAGAGGGCTTTATTATTGGGGGAGGGGAGGCAGAGAGATTTTAAATTAAATTAGGAGTCTCACGAGATTCAGTTTGCAGGATGATTTCCCCCCTCCCCATTTTTGTTTTCTTGTTTTGATTTTCAATCTTGCATTTTATTAATGTCCAGTCAGTTCTTATGCCGAGATAGCAAAATATTGCAGAATGTGTCTGTTATATTATATTTTTCATGGGTAAAAAGTGATAAAAATAACCAGGAAATGCAATTTCCCACTTAACCTTTAGTGGATTTGATATGTAAGCTCCATATTTTTTCAAATAGAACTATTAGAGGGTAGGACAAGAATAGGCTGTAACTTTAAATTATATGAGTACCATATACCGTCTGTTTTCAGGTTTGCTACGGATCAATTATTTTGTCCGTCTGTCCATATTGTCTGTCTATCATTTATCTATCTACACACAAACACACACACACACACCCCTATTTTTTTAAAATGGTAATTACCTATTTCTATTTTAACTTACAGCCCACGGGGAATTGGAAAGAATGCAGAGAAGAGAGTGCCGGAAACTGGAAGAGCTGGTCTTGTAGGAAGTTATCACCCAGCCCTCTCCCAGAAAAATGACATTCTTGTAAATAAAGTGATACTGGAGTATTATGCATTCTGGCCCTAGGAGTCTGACTTGTATTAAGGATAGCAAGGATGTGGGAGAGGATTTTCAAAGATGTGCCATCGTGTTTGTGTGTATATTCACCAGGTGTTGTATAGACCGTAAATCAGAAGTGTAACGCTTCTCACAATTCATCTTTGTTTGCAACTTCTGCATGTATGCAGAAGTTTTTAAGGACTCAGTGCCTGCCCCGAAGAGTAGGCGGTGACTTCTTTCTTCATCAGTAATGAATCCCCCTGAGATTCACGTTAATAGGTTAATAGTATTTTAAGAATGTTGCATATAACCAACACAATTGTAAATGTTGGGATGCCAGGTGACACAATGGGCATTTTGTGGACATCACCATTGCAAAGAAATTGGCTACCTCAAGATCAGTTTTCTAGTAACGAGCCATAGTGGCTCATTGGTTAGAATACAGTACTGCAGGCTAACTCATTCCTCATTCCAGGAGTTCAACCCTGGCTGGCTTAAGGTTGACACAGCTTTCCATTCTTCCGAGGTCGGTACTAAGATTGTTGGGGACATTATGCTGACTCTGTAAATCGTTTAGAGAAGGCTGTAAAGCTCTGGGAAGCAGTATATAATTCTAAATGCTAAATCATGTGGATTATAGAAGATTCCCATAACCCAGTGGTGGGTTTCAAAATTTTTTCGAACCTACTCTGTGGGTGTGGCCTCCTTTGTGGGAGTGGCTTGCCAGCCATGTGACCTGGTGGGAGTGGCTTGCCGGCCATGTGTTTTTTCTCTCTCTCTCTCTCTTTCCCTCTCCCTCTCCCTCTCTCTCTTTCTCTCTCTCCTTCCTTTTGTCTCTCTGTCCCTTTTTCCTTTTTTTCTTTCATCTCTCTCACTTTTTCTTCCTTCCTTCCTTCCTTCCTTCCTTCCTTCCTTCCTTCCTTTCTTTCTTTCTTCCTTTCTTTTTCTTTCTCTTTCTCTGTGTGAGTCTGTCTGTCTGTCTCTGTGTGTGTGTGTGTCAGTGGTGGGTTTCAAAAAATTTTGGAACCTCTTCTGTAGGTGTGGCCTGCTTTCTGGTGGAACCTCTTCTAACCGGTTCGGTAGATTTGACGAACCGGTTCTACCGAACTGGTGCGAACTGGTAGGAACCCACCTCTGCCATAACCACACACTCAGTTGGATAACGAACTGTTTTTTAATTGAATGAAAAACAACTTTGCTATCCAGTTCTTCAGTTTAGGCCAGAGTACTGACGATTGATTAGGTCATTAACTATTCCCTCCTTATTTTTTAAAATAGCAGTAGACTTATATATACCGCTTCATAGGCCTTTCAGCCCTCTCTAAGCGGTTTACAAAGAGTCAGCATATTGCCCCCAACAATCTGGGTCCTCATTTTACCCACCTCGGAAGGATGGAAGGCTGAGTCAACCCTGAGCTGGTGAGATTTGAACCGCTGAACTGCTGATCTAGCAGTAGCCTGCAGTGCTGCATTTAACCACTGCGCCACCTTGGCTCTTGCTTTAGATAAGTTGTCTTTATCTATTTGACTGCAAACATCCAGACTATCCCTAGATGGCAGGCAGGAAAGAAGCTGAGTTTTCTGTATATCTTTGCTGCCATCTGTTGAGTGGATTTTGCAATCCAGATAAAGTTGTCTTCCTATGCTTTCCCTAAAAGGAGCTGTGAAGGAGGACAGCGTGTAGGATGTTTGAATCTAGAGAATATACAGAGCAGCCTTGTTCACTAAATTGCTTGTACTAGTGCAAATTCTTGTCAGGTAGGCTATGCCTTTCTCCTAATACTGTTCCTGTGCTAATCCTAATCATTTTTTGTTCTTTTAATTGATTGGATGTATATTTAACTATATAGGATGCGAGCATTTGTTTAGTAAACGAATTAAAGTAATATTTACATATCTTTGGAAAATGACATCAGAGAAAGGAATTGGTCGCATATCGCTGACATTGGTGAGATGATCAAAACACGTTGCTTGTAGCACACTAAATCTCAGTTGCTTTATCCTTAAAGAAAAAGGAAAGGAATTTCTTAATCTAGAGACAAATTATTGCTGTTAAGGATGAAGAATGCATCCTATAGAAGAACTGTGAACATTCTCATTAAAAGTAAATATTTTCCCCAATAGAGCTTGACTCTTAGTGATTTATATGTCAGGGGTTTTCTTTGGCAGCAATACTGAACTGATTTGCCATCTGAGATTCACACTGACGATTCCCAATTCACTTTTCAGCCTGAGATTTTCACCTGATCTCCCTGCCATGGGCTAACCCAGGGTAACCCTGTCTAGCTTTCCTCGAGATTGGCCAAATTCAGCTAAGTGATGCAACCTGAACTTGCTGTCAACAACTGAAGAACAGCAAGAACAAAAATGTATGGAAAGGACCACAGTATTTCATGTAATTTTCCTTTCACCTCCCTCTAATTCTGGTGAAGTGTGTAACAAAGTGTTGAAAGAAATGTCCTTCTGGGTTTGGCTCCAAGTGGGGAAGAAGACACTGGAGACATGGAGGCTGCTTGGAAAGATGGTTTATTGGTGGACAGGACCACATGGCTTGAGCCCTGGACAGAAAAGGTGATCACATGCTTCAATGTTGGTGGAGAAGAAGAGAAGGCTGAGGGAGGGGCTTGCTTGGCTTTTTATACCCTGTTTAGTCCCACCTCTCTGTTTCCTGTTCCTGTGTAAGAAATGTATTCTGATTGGTTGTCAGACTCCCATGGTGCCATGCAGGGGGCTACTCTCTAGGCTGTTTTGAATACAGGTATAGATGAGTTCTCAGATGCCATGTGGAGAGTTGAGTAATATCCCTTCCCCCTACAGCTGCAGTGGGGAAGTCTTTATTATGTAAAGTGGGATAGCCTGGCCTTCTCAATGGCCTATTGACAAAGTGTGGATGGGCAGGAAGCTACAGGCAACTATTCTGTCTTTTAAACCATGTTTCTTTCTTTTCACATCCAGAGAAATATTCTGCCTTTTCAATATTTCCTAGGATATTTCATTTTTCTGGGAGAGGGCTGGATGATAACTTCCCACAAAAGAAAGTAGAGGTCGTTTCAAAAGCTCAGTGTCCATATTTGGAATCTCCATACATATTTTCCACTAACCATACAGATTCTGAAACCCAATTCTGGTTTTGTTCTTTCAGAGGGTTATGGGGTCCCTGAGAAGTAAATTAACCCACCTAGTCCCGGATTGCTGAAGGGCCTTAAAGAAATAAGAAGCAAAAAAACTTAGTAATGACCATAGAAAGAGGAAACACCTGTTTAAAAGTAGCATGAAGTTTGCGAAAAATGAACAACAATCAAATTCACATGCATGAAATTGCCCCTATACATAAATAGCTGCAGGATTGATATAACTTAAAAAAAAAAACCCTTTACAAATAGATGGACAAACTTAAACTTAGTCACTTAAAAAAAAAACTGTTATAATTTTAAAGAGATAAAGAGGCAGAAGAAAAATTAATGGATGATCCCTTAGTAAAGCTCTAAAGACTTGCAGATTGAAGAACTGTTGTTTTTTTTAACTTTCTTCCTGAAATTCTAAATTTAAGCCAATAAAAGCGTGTGTCAAAAGTATACTCTTAAAACGAACTATTTATTTCGTGTACCAGAGACAACACATCCAAATTTATTTTATTTTAGGAATACAAAGTCTAACTGCTTGTCTGTGGGATTGCATTCGGACACCTGTGCAAAGAGATTCTAGCAGAGACAGAAATTGGATTATTTGAACTTGCAGTGTTTGAACGTCTGATATTCTCAGTGTGTGCTTATGTCTCCGAGAGAGGGAAAAATATATATTTGAATCAAGTCTACCTTTTTTGCTCATCTGTTTTCTGACTCCGGTTAGGTGGCTTTCGGCCAGCCAGGGTTTTCAAAAGAAGATTAGCATAGAAGGTTGTAAAGTATGACAGATGATTTCGTCAAACAACTCTGAATGTCCATTAAGAAGTGTTTTGCTTAAGACAGTGTTTCCCAATCTTAGCCCCTTGAAGTTGCGTAGACGTGTGGCTGGCTGGGGAATTCTGGGAGTTGAAATCCACATATCTTGAGATTTCCCATTGTTGGGAAATTTGAGTCTGAAATCCAAAGAGGGATTTGGATCTATTCAAGTCCAAATGTAGGTTTGGTTTTGGGTAAGGAGAACTTTGGATAAGGAGAACTTTTTTTTTTAAATAGATTTTTATTTCTCATATATACATTCACAATTATATGATATCATAATATACAAATAATAATATGTATTTGTAACAGTTTCCCCCCCCCTACAATTGACAATATAATTGAAATTACTTTCTTACCATCCCATAAACCCATCTTATTTTACAACAGTCCTATTTCTTCTTCCTTCCTTCCTTCCCTCCTTCCTTCCCTCCTTTCTTCTCTCCTTCCCTCCTTCCTTCCCTCCCTCCTTCCCCCTTCCCTCCCTCCTTTCTTCTCTCCTTCTCTCCTTCCCTCCTTCCTTCCCACCTTCCTTCCCTCCTTTCTTCTCTCCTTCTCTCCTTCCTTCCCTCCTTCCTTCCCTCCTTCCTTCCCCCCTTCCTTCTCTCCTTCATTCCCTCCTTCCTTCCCTCCTTTCTTCTCTCCGGATAAGGAGAACTTTGATTGCCATTGTTTGTGATCTATTTTTGGGAATTGGAAATTAGTTAAACCTTATGAACCCTCTAATTCCACTGAGTCCTGTCCTTCAACATCTCAGATTAGATTTGTGGGTCAGGATAATAGAATAGTTCTTTATTTGGCAGGTCAGCGTTCCAGGAAATCCTGAAATATTTGAAATATGTTCAATTTAAATGTTTAAATTTAAGAAGCTTTTATAATTACAGCCAGAATTTTAATATTTGGCACAGTAATTTATCGTAGTTCCATAATTTTGAGGGCAGGTAAAAAAATAAATAATAAACTTCTAATACATTCGGTATCTCATCAAAGTCACTTCAGATTTGGAGGTTTGGGCATCTTTTAATTCCCTATTAGTAACGTAGAAATATATTTTATAGTTAATGACTATTCATTGCATTCCTTTCAGAGAAATAGATTAGCACAACCGACATGCGGCGATGTAAACACATTTACTCCAGAGTAAATTGCTTTAAATTCAGTGAGATTTAAACCCAACAAACATGTTCCAGATTTTATCCCTAAAGGTATAATCATTTACACTACATTTACATTATTGTTCTGTATTGCCCTGTTGCATGCAGGCCTACTAAAATTGTGACACTGAGCTGTGATTCTCATTGCCTTTTTCATTATCCCCTCCCCCATGGTAAGCCATTGTTACATCAATATACAGAATAGGACTTCAGTTCCAAAATATGTTTTGATTTCACATCATAAATATTATACCTTGTGGTTCCCCAGGTCTTATATTATTTTTGGCTGCAAAAAAATAATAGGACTCATTAGGGCTTATTTTCTAGTTAGGTCTTATTTTGGGGGAAATACGGTACTAAAATGAGTCCAACTGACTGGCAATCTTAACTAGGGCTTATTTGGGGGATAGGTCTTTGTTCTGACCCCCTCCTCTGTCCAGTAACGAAAGCCGAGACAAGCTTAATTAGAATGTCCTTTAATAACAAGACCAGAATCTCGGTGGCTGAAAGCAAAGCAAACAAAGAGATAAGGATCTTGGCAGCAAGTCCGACAAACCTTGGCAGCAATTCAGACAAACTTTGGCAGCAATCCAGCCTGCCAAGTTAATTACGTTCTCTTTACTCAATGCGTTGACTTCTGCAAGAAGGGCTTGTCACAAGCAGTCTTTTTTATAGCCTGGAGAGGAGCCTAATTACCACCAGCTGAGCGCAATTACCTCCTCTAATTGCGTAATTGTTCTTGACACCGAGTAGCTCTTCGATGGCATGCATCCTGGAACAACTCACTGCTGGCTTCTGGATCACTCTTCCTTGTCTCCTCCCCATTGGTCCAAGGCTCAGGCGCCACCTGGTGGCCAACCAGTCTCTCTGCACCCTGCTTGGAGTTGGAACCCTGTCCAGGGTCCTCCACATCCTCCAGAGCCGACTCATAGGGCCCCTTGCTGTCGGAGTCTGGCGGAAGCTCCAACGGCTCCTGCTGGGCCACAACAACTCTTATATTACAAGCACCTGAAAAAAATCATGCTAGGGCTTATTTTCTTGTTGGGTCTTATTTTCAGGGGGAAATGGCATACACTGATTATAAAGACAGATTTCTCCTCTTTTATAATTGAGATCAGGCATATCTGCCTCTTTGTTGATTCTTTAATATTTAGCAATAACACAAATGGTATTTATTAATATTGGCAGGAGCAGAGCATAGACTTTCAGTTGGCCAGAAGAGTTCCATGGTGTTGACGCTGTTGGCTGGAATAGTATGTTTCTTAAATATTTTGAGAGAAAATGGGAGACAAATTATTGCCTAAAATCAGGCTTGAGGGCGGTTCTTACTCATGGGGGCAAGGGAGAGGCAAAGCTCTCCTGTGCCATGTTGCTTCTAATTTTTTGGCTGCCACATTGATAGCTTAAAATAGTATTCTCCACCCTGCTGTCCTCCAGATGTGCTGGACTGCAGCTTCCATAATTCCTAGCTAGCACAGCCAACAGCCAGCGCATCTGAAGGGCCTCAAGTTGAAGGAGGTTGAAGTCAAATCACGATGACAACAGTTGCAGGCAAGTCCTACTGTGTTCGATGTAATCTTTATATGTAGCTCGTGCAGCAGAACGGGCAATCTGAACCCACAGAACTGCTTGAGGCCCATGTTTTGGTGGCCTTTAGAGCTCCTGTTAATCACAATTGTCGAAACTGTTGGCATGGTTTCCCTCCATTTTGAGATGGAAAGACATTTTAAAAAAGTAAGAACCAAAGGGTTAAGAACTAAAATGGTCTTAGAAGAGTTTTAAAAAACAAGGGAAAGAACTGACAAGACTCGGGGTGGAGGGAAACAAATACAAGATGTCTAAATGTGTGCTTCTCCCCAAAAATATAAAGCCAATTCAAAGGAAGCTGGTTCCCCACCTTAGAGACTCTAGTCTGGGAACCGTAATACTGCAATAACCATTCAAGCAAGATGGTACATCAGGACCAGCCAAATTTTTGCAAAAATGATAAGCAAATGATTGAATTGTTCAAGTTGTTTGCTTAGCATAGGGGTGTCAAACCCGCGGCGTCCCATTGTCGTCACGTGATGTATTGCAGCTTTTCCCCCTTCGCTAAATCTGGGGTGGGTGTGGGTAGCATGTGACACATCTGGCCCTCAAGGCCATGAGTTTCACACTCCAGTGTGAAAAAGAGAGCAGGTGTGGGAGAAGAGAGGAAGCTGCCAAAATGGTCGTTTTGTTCAGAAGATTTGCGGTGTGCTTCAGTATTCCTCAACTTGGCACCCTCTAGATATGTTGACTGGGAGACTCTCAAAGTAGTAGGCCAGTTTATTTAGTGATTGAAAGATTAAGGAAATCTGTATTAGAGTTTGGGGTTTTTTTGGAATGCTGTGGCAGAAGTAATAGTAAAAGTTAGGAGATGGGAGTCTGAATGGCTCCCACACTAATGGCATTGTGGAGGGCCTTAAATACCTGGCTATTTTTCCAGGCTCTGATTAAAATGGTATCAAGCTCCTAGTATTTATATTTATCTTGGTTGATGGCTGGATTTGCTATCTTTTTCTCGTGACCCGACACATGCGCGCCTGACAACAGCGCGCCGACAAAACTGCGGCGATAAAACCGCGACGTCGACAGTGAGCCCACAAAGGCGCACCGACAAAAGAGCGCCGACAGAAGCGTGATTAGGGTTAAGGTAAGGGTTGGGGTTAGGGTTAGGGTTAGGGTTAGGTTAAGGGTTAGGTTTAGGGTTAGGGTTAGGGTTAGGGTTAGGGTTAGGTTTAGGGTTCTTACGTTGTTTTCGTGTTATTTGTTGATGGCGCGCTTCTGTCAGCGCTCTTGTTGGCACGCCTATGTGGGCGTGATTTCGACATCGCGGTTTTCTCGCCGCGGTTTTGTCGGCGCGCTTTTGTCATGCGTGCATTTGTCGGTGAACCCTTTTTCTTTATTTATATTGGATTTTATCTTGCTTGTTTTAACATGGGAACCTCCCAGAGTTGATCTAGTGCCTAAATTAATTAATTAATTAATTAAATAAATAAATAAATAAATAAATAAATAAATAAATAAATAAATAAAAGGGAGACAGGGTCATACATTGAGGTAATTTGAGGTAACCTGAAAATTTATTCATTTTTTTTAAAATTGAAAGATGGTGAGGATTATAGTGTATGCTAGACTTATGCCAGTGTATCCAGCACAAAGATTGCGATAAGAAAAAAATAACATCCTTTTCATTCACTGTTCATTTTTGTATTTCCTTAAATCATAGAAGCTTATTATCTCATTTACCCGCTTCTTTGGGCATCTCTACAGCCAGTTCGCATTTTAGCAACTACAATTGGAACTGGGAGCTCCGTCATTAAGCAAGGAGATCTCTTAAGTTTAAACTTCAACTGTGCTTATGATCTTAGTACGGACCCATGAAGATAATAATGTGAAGTTTGTTGATCAACGTAACTGAAAATAAGGCAATCATTATACAACAACTCCCTGTATGTAGGGCATTACCATCTTCCCTTGTCCATTTTGAATGTACAGTGACTCAGATTATAATCAGTTAAATTTATTAACATTCATTCTTTTCTATGTTCTTTTTTTCTTTTTCTTTTCTTATACAGTTATTTCCTCCCACATAACAACTGAACTAGAAACATATAAAGGCAAGCTTCATTGCGTAGACAACACCATATGCCAAGACAACTGGACAATGCCTGATGCATTTGCTTTGCAGAAAGATTATTCAAAGTTGTTTTGTTAAAGGGACTACGCTGGTAGCATCTTTTTCCCGATTCGTTGCAAATCGGAGTAAAAGATCTTCCTCGTGAACCAATTCCTTGCGTGACCCAAAGTCAGAGCATAACTCAGTGAGGCTGAGAAACAGTAGCTTTGTTTTACAAGGGATAATGACTTTTTCTTTGGATTTCAGTAGTTTTATGAAAAATAGCCAATATTTAAGAATTAGATATGAAGGAATAGTATCTTGCTTGTATCTTGTGTTCCATTCACTGCAGCAAGTAATGGTTAGCATACATGCTCTTCTGAGCTCGGTTATCAAGCCTGCAGATTCCTGCACATGACTAGGCTGTGGCAGTGAACAAAAATGGCATTTAAACCCCCAATGGCACTCTTAAGCACTTGGCAGCAGAAGGGCCCTTCTGAGGAAGATTAAGTTAATAGAAGCATTTGGGTAACATCTGCATGGCTCCCTCCTAGTCATCCAAACTTGTGCACAGCAGCAGCAGCAGCAAATCAGGATTCTGGTAGCAGTTTTATGAGTTTTATTAAAAAGGCATAAGGTTTTTGAGAGCTGCATCCCACTTCGTCAGATGCACAGAGTGGGTAGACTGACGTAGGATTTTTCCGTATTTTTCAGGAGTATAAGACACACCGGAGTATAAGAGGCACCAAGATTTTGAAGAAGTAAATTTGAAAAAAAGGTTTTACCCTCCCCGGCCCCCAGGAGAACTTTGCAGGCCTCCCAAACCCTGTTTTTTTTTTGTGAAAAAAAGGGGGGCCAGGGAGGGCAAAAACACGATGCATGGAGGGGTTTGGGAGGTGAAAAACGACCCGTTTTTTGTGAAAACGGGCCAGTTTTTCACAAAAACAGGGCATGCAGAGTGTTTAGGAGGCCTGTAGAGAGCTCCTGGGGGCTGGGGAGGGCACCAATGAGCACAAAATGGGGCATGCAGAGAGTTTGGGAAGCCTTGGGGCTTGGGAGGGCAAAAACACCCCCATTTTTGTGAAAAATGGGCCTGTTTTTTGCTCGTTTTTGCCCGCCCCAGCCCGCAGGAGTACTCTACAGGCCTCCCAAACCCTCCTCACACTCGTTTTTTTTGTGAAAAATGGCCCCATTTTTAGTCATTTTTGCCCTCCCCAGCCTCGAGGAACACTTTGCAGGTCTCCCAAACCCTCCACACGTCAATTTTTGTGAAAAATGGGATGCCCAGGGCAGGGTTTATGGAGGCCAAAAATGGCTGTATTCGATGTATAAGACACACCAACATTCCCACCCTCTTTTTTGGGGGGGGGGGCTGCGTCTTATACTCATAAAAATACGGTAAATTGGGGTGAGGTGGGGGAAGTGGGGATGGGCGGACAAACCAGTTTACAGTACACAAATCCATTGTATTTGTTGAGCCCTTCTGATATTAGGGGTCCTTGCTTGTTTTCTTGCAAAAGTTTCATTACCCTAACTAGGTAACATCATCAATGCTAGTAAGAAGTGATATTGGCTTATATTCTGGTGTCTTTATCTGTCTGTGTGGGTGGGAGCGGTCTTAGAGATTCTTTGGAGATGGCCTGAAATGTGATGTGAAACCAACAATTTCTCATTTGATGGTGCTGTGAAATCCTGCTTTTCCAAAGCAGTGACTTTAAGATACGTTACCGAGGTTCCTGGGAGACTGAATTTCTTTAGCTCCTTTCATTAACTATCTCTGTCAAGTCTGTGAGAACAAATTTAGTTGTGGTGCCTGGTTATCGAGAATAGATTTGTTGGGGAGTTCAGGAAGCACGGAGATAGGCACGATATCCCATGGCAATATGCAGGCTTATCATGTGGCCTTTATGCGTCCATCGCATTTATACAGTGACATCAAGGAAGTAGATTGATATCCACAGAATACACTTTTTTGTCATAGCAGCCTGGACCTTTCCATTGGTTCATAGGTTTAAATGCGCATTTGATGCACCACCTGCATAATATAACCACTGCCTTGTAAAATGGAGTATGTGCTAATTTAAAATTTCATATGGTATTTAAATTAATTTGTTCAATTACTGTAGCCACACGCCTCCATCATTGACTGTGAGTAGTTCACAATTCTTATTGTGGTTTTCGGTCTAGAAATAAAAGCTGCTAGAGTGATTGGAACAGTTAGTGTTAACGCTCCCATCCCTCTCCTGTTTACAACACAAATGTGACATGGAAGGAAAAGAGATTGACTGGAAGAAGGTGGCCCAGGTATGACTTCTAAAACTAGCTTATAAACTTATTGTAGCAACTATTGTGAAATGATCATGAACAGCAGTGACAGGTATAGTTGGAAAAGACGAGGAACCAATAAAGCAATGATGGTTACCCTTTTTGACCACGTGTGCCGAAAGTGCACGCATGCATGCACACAAACATAATGCAATGTTCGTGTGACACCCCCTGTGCGTCCTGCCCCCTGTGAGTGCGACCCTCTCTGCGCTTCCCTGCACATGTGTGCACATCTCCCACATGTGCGATAGAGACCCGAAAATCAGCTGGCTGGCGGGAGGCATGCGCGAATGCTTGGTGGAGCTGAGCTGGGGCAATGGCTCGCATGCCCGCAGAGAGGGCTCTGCATGCCACCTGTGGCACATGTGCCATAGGTGTCAGGCCTGCAATTATATCCCTTTTAGAATTTTGGCCTGCCACACTTTCTCTTATTTCATTATGCTGTTTCATTAGTATAGTTGATGGGAGGGGGGAATAGATAGGAGTAGGATTGTGGAATGTATTGTTGTCATTCTTTACTAGAAGCCAAGGTCCTCTTTTGTCTCCGCACTTTTACACCTGACCGGAAGCAGCTGGGTGGAGATGCCAGCGTGGAAGAAGAAGATTGGACCATGTAATGGATTGTGGGTGTGGGGACAAGATCATGAACTTTTAACTGGGTGGAATTCTGATGTCATTTCCAGAATTGGGATTAACACAGATGTGCTAAGATATCTGATTTATTAAATTGGAACTTTAAGGATCGTTTTGCCTTGGACTCTGATTTAATTCTACACGATACTTGGAACGCTGACAATAGGTTTGCCATCACGGCAATAGAGGAATCTTCATTTTCAATGTTCTTTCTGCTGCAGGCCAATTGCATAGGAATAGCTGCTGGATAAGGACAGGGGAGAGAAGGAGCCAGTGGCGAGAGTAGCGTAAGGCTTTTCATTAGAGCAAATTTTTACAAGGTTGTCAAACTGGGCAGCCCACGGGCATCTGAGGCATCACATGCAGGCCACGCCCACCCCAGCTCCGTGAAGGAGAAAAACGTCACATGATGGCCATGTGACGCCACGAGTTTGACACCCGTGAAGCTTCTTTCTCCTTTCATCCTCCTCTCCTTAACCACCTTCAAAACACGGTGCTACCTTTTCAGTGGTTGCGTAGCTAAGGTAGAAAATGGGCTGTGCCGATAACCCTCAGCACCACGAGCAGATTGGTGTTACTCAGAGTGCTAAACAGTTGAATGTAATTCCCTGATCTATCAAGGACATTCTGAGGACAAGCTGTAGTGTAGACTAGCAGGAAGCTCAAGTTAAGAGCCGAGGTGGCGCAGTGGTTAAATGCAGCACTGCAGGCTACTTCAGCTGACTGCAGTTCTGCAGTTCGGCTGTTCAAATCTCACCGGCTCAGGGTTGACTCAGCCTTCCATCCTTCCGAGGTGGGTAAAATGAGGATCCGGATTGTTGTTGGGGGCAATATGCTGACTCTCTAAACCGCTTAGAGAGGGCTGAGAGCCCTATGAAGCGGTATATAAGTCTAACTGCTATTGCTAACTGCTATTGCTATCTTTACAGACTCATGGATGAGGAAAATCCTAGTAGATAGCATTTGTTATGATGTTATTTAGATGAGATAAACAGCGCGCTGGGGTTCATCTGATGTCAACAAGCTAAATCCAGTTTTGTTTTAATTATATCCAGTTATGGCTTAGATTTATAACTTATACCCCCACCCCCCCAAAAAGAAACCTCTCAACGAAGTGTTAGCTGCCCGATTTTAACACAACAGCAATAATTTAAATTAGGTTTAGCTGAGAGAGATGGCCTGGCCCATAATCTCTCATTGAGCTCCAGGTTGCTTATATAAACTAAATAATGAAAGGTGGTCCCGACAGATGGCTTGTATATAGATTAATTAAATGCATAATTAAAATCTATTATTAAAAAGAAAAAGGGGCTGTTTTTTAAAACTTAATATATCATTGTCAGCACTGAATTATCCCTGCTTATCTCCTATGTATGGGTTGTAGGGAATACATTAATGTAATTCTGTCCCAGATTAGCACGTAGGCTTTTGACCTTATAAAGGATTCATAACATTTGGAACTCAGGCTTAAAGAGAAACCTGAGTATGTGTGAACAGGAGATGGGTAAACCTAAACCAGCCTGACACCATCTCATGTTAAACCTGAATTAGGAATTAGGCACGCTGACTGAAAACGTTGGAAGGCATTTAGTTGGGGAAAGAAAGAAGGCGAAGTCATATTAATTAAAACTACTTTAATAGATGTTTTAATAAACATCTTTATTTTCAGCTTTCAAGTTTCATCTACAAGCTGTCTTTCTTAAGTTTGATACAACTGGGAGACGAGCATTACAACCATTGGTAATTGCTAACACAAGGGTTATTCAGTTAGAATAGGAAAAGCCTATTGAGTCCATCCTCTTGCTAAGTGCAGAACTACAGATTGGATCTGCCCAACGAATCACCGAAGTTTAGCTTTTGCCTCAGGCCTCTCAAACGTGCGGCCTGTGGGCCAGATGTGTCACGCACTGGCCACTCCAGTGGTGGGTTTCAAAAATTGTTCGAACCTACTCTGTGGGTGTGGCCTCCTTTGTGGGAGTGGCTTGCCACCCATGTGACTGGATGGGAGTGGCTTGCCGCCCATGTGACCGGATATGAAGATGCCGACGGCACTTGTCAGAACCACCTTAAATTACCTCACACACAGCCCTGGCATGCATAATAATAGGATGTAAACTTGTTTTTTAAAAGGCATCTTTGGTTTGCGTTAAAACAACTTCAACACACGCAATGTTCTGATTGCACCACAAACGCAGTAGTCATCCTTACCTTTCACAGAGGCACTGAGTCTTATAAATAGGAGCACGATAGTGTAGAATAATCATCTCCAAGGACCAGTGGTGGGTTTCAAAAAATTTCGGAACCTCTTCTGTAGGTGTGGCCTACTTTCTGGGTCCACTGGTGGAACCTCTTCTAACCGGTTTGGTAGATTTGATGAACTGGTTCTACCGAATAGGTGCAAACTGGTAGGAACCCACCTCTGAGCCACACCCAGACTTGGGTTAACCACGGCGGTGGGAAGTCCCTCCACGTCACATCATGCCGCCACAACGACGTGAGTCTGACATCCCTGCTTTACTTGATCTCATCTAAGTGAAGGGGATCCCACTCCCTCTCTGAGTGGTTCCACCAAGATTACAAAATGTTTACTAACATTACATTGGGATCTGCTTTCCTCTAGATCACGGGTGTCAAACTTGATCGTGTCACATGATGTCACATGATGTGCTGCCCTTTATTTTTGACTTTGCAGACCTGGGGTGGGTATGGCCTGTGTATGATGCACCTGGCCTTAGGTGACACAACCTAACTGTTCAGCCTTTGAAGAAAGTATAAATATTTTTGATGTTTTGTTAAATCCAGTCTGTCTTAATTATGCTCTTCCTACTGACTGCCACACTCAGCGATGATGGCAAGAGTGATAACGTTGACTCACCTATGCATGAACGTGTAACAGATTAAAGGTATTGGCCGTGTTTCTGTCTTAGCAGCAGCTTCGCAGCACAAATTCAAGTTGACAGTTTTATAAGTTCCTCTCTGGCTCAATTTGAAGGAAATAAGTTACAGCATGCGCTGTAGTAATTTTGTTTAACATTGGCATTTGGCAATTCAGAAGCATTTTACGAGGTTGAAACGTTTTCCAAGGTTTAGGTTTTTTCCTTCTAAACTATGGATATGACTGTTTAAGTTTGTTAAAGAAAATTGGCCCCAAACATTGAAGCAACACATAGACTTCGATGTATTTATATTTGGATAATTTTCATAGTTTATGTGTCTCTCTCATTTTGTGTTAATTCCAAATATAGAGCAGGAAGTTTTCTTTTCTTCGAAATCCACCTGTTGTTATATGAAAAAAAACAACAGCATAATACATCAGATTCTTGGCACATCATATTCCTTCTGGAATACGGGAAGAAAAATGTACTAGGGTTGAGGTGTCACGGAACGCTGTGACCTTCCCACCAAGGGTGGTTCCTATTTTTCTACTTGCATTTTTACATGCTTTCGCACTGCTAGGTTGGTAGAAGCTGGGACAAGTAATGGGAGCTCACTCCATTACGTGACGCTAGGGATTTGAACCGCTGAACTGCCGACCTTTCTGATCACCAACTCAGTGTCTTAGCCACTGAGCCACCACATTCCTTGATTAATGGTATTAATTGCAAAACTAAATGGCTTGTGTGAGACAATCTTGTGTCTTCTAGATGATTTGAACCCCACAAACTACCTAGCTAATTGTTCTGACTCCCTCTTCACCCGTTCACAAACGACAGTCAGACAGAACTTCAAAGGAAATATCTTTATCAATCCTGGCTCAAGCTGGCTGCGAGCCCAAAAATAAACGTAGATAAAGTCTCTGGCAAAAAGTTACACAGCAAATGCAAAAACAAAAAGCTCTTACAGCAAACCAGATTTACAGAAAGCAAATCACTTATCCAAGTGCCTGTTTGAATCAGGTTACAGAAAGCAAATCACTTATCCAAGTGCCTCTTTGAATCCCGAAACTGAACTCATGAACAAACGAACGATGAACCATGAACGATGAATGACGTTGACTTCTGCCACTAAGGCGTGGCACCATCCGTCTTTTATCTGCAGAAGACGACCCTAACGAGCAACAGCTGCTCATTATTCCTGCATCCCGACGCAACTCACAGCAAGCTTCTGCTGAGTCACAACAGCTAATTATAAGGAATTTGTGCAGGTAGTGATGGGGTGGGTCATCTGGAGCACACCAGGTTGCCAATTATTAGAATAATGTAAGGAAATTGTAGTGATGATGGTGAAGATTAACATTTTTCTGATCATTATTACCATTAAGAAGTGAAATGTCACTCGAAGTAAACGGTACTTGTATTTACTTATGATAGAAATACTTTGCGCTTATAGAAGACAAGGAGTTAGTTGACTGTAGCTGCAACGCTATCTACCCTACACTTACTAATGACATTGATATATAGACATACATAGAGTTTCATGATGAGATTAAGAATTGGATGTTAACTAGTAGGGAAAGTGCCTGTAAATCAGAGTGTTATTAAGACAATGTTCTCCCAAGAATGAATGCACGTCCTTTGGAGGAAGCTGTTTCTGTGCTTCTATTTACTTACGGTAGAAATGGTAGACCAGGAGTTCGGCTGACTGTAGTTGCAACTCTACACAAACTAATTACAGAGTGTGTGTGAGAGAAACATTCATGATGAGATTAAGAATTGGATTTTAATTAGTGAGCAAAGTGCCCGTAAATCAGTGTTATTAAGACACCGTTCTCCAAGGGATGGGAAGAAACTGCACCACACTCGGCCTGGCTTGTGAACTCCTCCTTCATGGAGGAGAGTGGGGAAAGTTAGTAAGCCTCTGGTCAATGTATTTCTAAAAGGCTTTGTTCTCTCAGCATGCAGGGATAGTGTGTGTACAATACCAAGAGCTAGACTCAACATTTAATCCTTGTCGAAAGCTTTCCGTAGCCTGCGAACAAATCATATTTTCCATACAATTTGCAAAGAATTTTTCTGGAAAAAAAATGTGGTGTGAATTAATGGGTTTTGTTTTCCAACTTCAGGGACACAAAACACAGCTGGAATTGTTTCTCTAAAATGCTCTTTCACTTCAGGTCTCATTTCCACTGGTTTAATTAAAAGGCAGCAATTAACAAAAGACATCAAATGCAAGAGTCCCAACATTCACCCTGTGGTCTACTGCAAGAGGTGGGTTACTCCCGGTTCGGCCCAGATAGCAATAGCAATAGCAGTTAGACTTATATACCGCTTCATAGGGCTTTCAGCCCTCTCGAAGCGGTTTACAGGGTCAGCATATCACCCCCCACAGTCTGGGTCCTCATTTCACCCACCTCGGAAGGATGGAACTGGTTTGTATCCTCTCCAGATCTGCAAATAGGGTGCCCTTGTCACCTCAAGGCTGGATTATTGCTCTACATGGGGATACCCTTGAAAAGCGTTCGGAGACTACAGTTAGTCCAGAATGCAGCCGCGCGAACGATACTGGGTGTACCTAGGTACACCCATGTTACACCTGTCCTCCGCGAGCTGCACTGGCTACCAATTGGTCTCCGGACGCAATTCAAGGTGTTGGTTATTACCTTTAAAGCCCTACATGGCTTAGGTCCAGTGTATCTGCAAGACCGCCTACTGTCACATACCTCCCAACGGCCGGTAAGATCCCACAGATTGGGCCTCCTTCAGATGCCGTCAGCCAGACAGTGTCGGCTGGCGGGCCCCCGGAGGAGAGCCTTCTCTGTGGCTGCTCCGACCCTTTGGAATCAGCTACCCCCAGAGATCCGGACCTTACCCACTCTCATGGCCTTCAGAAAAGCTGTTAAAACCTGGCTGTTCTGGCAGGCCTGGGGCTGTTGACCTCATCGTTGAGGTCAAGCCCCGATCAGAGTGAATGCATGTGCTTTGTGAATTTTAAACTATCCTTTTCGTATTTTCATTTTCTTTCTTTTTTCTTTTTGTAAGCCGCCCGGAGTCCTTCGGGATTGGGCGGCATATAAATTTAATAAATTCAATTCAGTTCAATTCAACAGATCATTAGGGAACTATGGCAAAAATCATTTGCCATACTTAATGCATGGCAAAACAATACCCATTTCATTTCATTTCATTTTATTATATTTATATGCTGCCCTTTTCCCCCGAAGGGGACTCAGGGCGGCTAACAAATCAAATCAGGGAAGGGGGGGGTATAGACAAAAAATAAAAAAACCAAAACATAACAATACATAATTTAAAGCACACAACAACCATACCATTCGAGAAGGGGGGCAGAAGCTCTTTAGCCCCAGGCCTGTCGGAACAGCCAGGTTTTAAGGGCTTTGCGGAAGGCCTGGAGGGTGGTGAGGGTTTGAATCTCCATGGGGAGTTCGTTCCAGAGTGTCGGAGCAGCCACAGAGAAGGCTCTCCTCCGGGTAGTCGCCAGTCGACACTGGCCGGCGGATGGAATTCGGAGGAGGCCTAATCTGTGGGATCTAATCGGTCTAGTGGAGGTGATTGGCAGCAGGAAACCCAAAGAAACAATGGCCTAGAAAGGGCAACCAGTGGAAAAAAATGGTCCTAGGTAAACTCAAGAATGCTTACTGAGCACCAAGATCCTACGTGTTATGGTGATCAATAATCCATAAAGCTGAATCTAGTGACAAGAAAGGAAGAAGAGGAAATGAATGCACATAAATTGAGGAGAGTGCTTTTTTCATTATTTAAGTAGAACGTAGAGGTGAAAGGCTCAAACATGGATTTCTTTGACATGTTTATCATTTTCTTTAGGGCTTCAATCTTACTTGACTCTTTGCTTTTTGTATTGTATTGTATTGTATTTTATTATTTGTATGCCGCCCTTCACCGGGAGGACTCAGGGCGGTGAACAATTCAAGGGGGAAAAAGGGGAACATAAAAAGACAAAATACAAATAATAAAAGTAGACAACAGTCGCACAACCATACAAGTCGAGAGGGGAGGGGAACTCATCACCCCCAAGGCTGCCGGCAAAGCCAGGTTTTGATGGCTTTTCAGAAGGCCTGGAGAGAGGTGAGGGTCCGAATCCCTGCGGGGAGTTCATTCCAGAGGGCCGGAGCTGCCACAGAGAAGGCCCTCCACCGGGTAATAGCCAGATGGCATTGGCTGGTAGATGGCACCCGGAGGAGGCCGACCCTGTGAGATCTAA
This sequence comes from Thamnophis elegans, assembly GCF_009769535.1. Taxonomy (NCBI): domain Eukaryota; kingdom Metazoa; phylum Chordata; class Lepidosauria; order Squamata; family Natricidae; genus Thamnophis; species Thamnophis elegans. The sequence goes on along the minus strand of NC_045543.1, from coordinate 4,327,086 downwards.
TGGGTCTGTGGGAGGTAATTGGCAGCAGGCGGTCTCTCAAGTACCCAGATCCAATACCATGAAGGGCTTTATAAGTTACGACTAGCACCTTGAAGCGTATCCGGAGACTGATCGGTAACCAGTGCAGCTCGCGGAGGATCTAGACTCCTTTCAGTCCTTTTGCATTCCTCAGCATAAATTTGGAATAAAAGTGATTTTAGGATCTGGATGAACATAACGGAGGGTTTTTTTAAAAAAAATATAACTGGGCATCAGGCAATGGGAAAGCCAAGGGGGTGGGGGGTGGGGGAGGGATAGATGAATAATTGATATTCTTGAAAGGAAATCTCAAGTGAGGTCTAAAATTGTAAAGTGGCGTTTTGCGTTTGGAAGTACAGTCATCTCTCTTCCTTGTCCATGTAAAGAAAACAAAAACCTTGGTGGGTGGTAGGACAGATGTCCATGTGAATAAGACGGATCATTTCTAAGATGATACAGCATCTAAATATCAAGTTGTTTTCTCTACAATTTCAAACCGACTTAAATGATTTGAGGTTCAGTTGTGAGTAAAAAAAGAATCCTTCATCCGTCTCAAAAGATGGAATAAACCACAGTTTGACTTAGCAACCAGCTGGTGTATTGTTCATTCCGATCCCTTGGAGGTGATGTGGTCCTATGAACTCTCTATTTTTTTTTTAGCCCTAAGTTCTTTTTGGGATATGGTCCTACGAATTGTACTGTATTTGTATTGTATTGTATTTAATAGATTTATAGGCCGCCCAATCCCGGAGGATTCCGGGCGGCTTACAGAAAAGAAACAGATCTTAAAAATAAAGAATTAAAAAAAACAACAGAGAAGATAGATTAAAACCTCATCATGCACCCAATCTGGTCGGGGCTGGACCTTAATCATGAGGTGGAATAGCCAGGTTTTGATAGCCTTTTGGAAGGCCATGAGAGTGGGTAGAGTCCGGATCTCTGGGGGTACTTCATTCTATAGCGTCGGAGCGGCTACAGAGAAGGCCCTCCTCCGGGGAGCCGCCAGCCGACATTGTCTGGCTGACGGCACCTGAAGAAGGCCCACCCTGTGCGATCTTATCGGCCGTTGGGAGGTATGCGGCAGTATGAACTATTTAGAACAAACGTTTCCGATCCGATATCCTCCAGATTTATTCTATCCCAATTCCCATAGCTGCAATGACCATTGCCAAAGGCTGGGGATGATAGGATTGATAGTCAAGCACACCCGGAGGGGGCCGAGTTAGAGAATGCTTATTTCCTGATCCAGCGAATAATTTAGATTTGGTCCTAGGGATCCTGTGGATTTTTCTGCTTTGCCTGTATAAAATTGTGAAAGGAAGTGCATTTGCCAAGTTATAGAGGCAGCCAGGCCATCTATTTTCTTAAGGAGCGTCACTGGTCAACAGATTTCTTTGTCTGGTTCATTGAAAGTTCAAGGCAAAACCATGTGGCCTATTTGTCTGCCCGAGCCAATATCCTCTTGCTGCAATTGTGGTTTCATACTGATATATTTACACACTTTGTTGGCATGGAACTTGAGTCTGCTGTACCTCTCTGGAGTAGATATTCTTGTACTGCAGAATAGCAATAGCACTTAGACTTATATACCGCTTCATAGGGCTTTCAGCCCTCTCTAAGCGGTTTACAGAGTCAGCATATTGCCCCACAGTCTGGATCCTCATTTCACCCACCTCGGAAGGATGGAAGGCTGAGTCAACCTTGAGCCGGTGAGATTAGAACCGCTGAACTGCAGATAACAGTCAGCTGAAGTGGCCTACAGTACTGCACCCTAACCACTGCGCCACCTCGGCTTTTCAGAATTCAGCATGTTTGTTCTTGACTTCATCTGGGTGAATTTCCCTTTCTCTTGGATAGCATTCCCTAGTGAAAAAAAGCTTTAGACAACAATAACAGAGGTGGTATTCAGCCGGTTCGGCACGGTTCGTCCAGAACTGGTAGCGGAAATTGCAGGTGGGATTGCCCACCCACCCTTGCTCTATCCCGTCCTATTTAGGCATGTTTTTGATGCTGGATGCATGCGGGGCAGTTGTTCATGTGAGCAAAGTGCATGCACGGAGAGGGAGCTGGTGTATGGGGGGGGGCGCGTGAACCGATGGTAACAAAATGTGAAACCCACCACTGAACAATAACCCCAAAATTGGGATCACAGTAAACAGTCTGGGTTATAAACAACTGCATTAAGTATGCTAGTGCAAATTACTTCATTGGTTCTAAAAATGGTCAATCTTGTTTCGTTCCTAACCCTCCTGTCGTGGAATAAATGAAAACCTAAAACATGAAAGAGCTATCTGTGATTTTCTCATATTTTGGCATGAGATGTCAAGCAATGTGGAACTGATGCTCCTTCTCTGTAGCTGCTCCGACCCTATGGAACGAACTACCCCCAGAGATCTGGACCCTACCCACTCTCATGGCCTTCCGGAAGGCTATCAAAACCTGGCTATTCTGGCAGGCCTGGGGGCTGTTGACCTCTTGACCGAGGTCCAGCCCCGATTAGACTGGGTGCATGATGTGCTTCTTTTAATCTGTTTTCCTCTGTTTGTTTTTAATTCTTCTTCTAATATTTATTTTCTGTAAGCCGCCCAGAGTCCTCCGGGATTGGGCGCCCTATAAATTTAATAAATCCCATCCAATCCAATCCTTCCTATGGAATAATTGCTTTATGTACAGCAAAAATGTTAAAAAAACCTTTGAAACACATAAAAAAACCATTTTAATATCCTTCTCCCTGAAACTATAAAGAAGAAATCAATTCCAGTTATAGGCACTGGAATTGTGCAATAATCCTCTCCCAGTTTCATAAAAAAAAATAAAGAACAAAACAGAATTTACAACAGGAGAGTTGGATCCAAATTCCGGTTACTAAAATTAACAACTGACCACAAGTAATATCCAAGCAACCATACCAGGAATCATATTTTCAAGCTTTATAATACGAGTATGATGTTGGCTTCCAACCGATGTTAATAAGGGTTACAGGGTTGCCCAAATGACTTTCAATTTCTATAGAATTAAAATGACTGGTAAATCATATTCTAGTTCAGGCTGGGAAAAATTGTGGGTGTTGATTTTGTTCTGCCTAAACTGGGTTATATGCAGTATCAAATACTGCTGCTTATCCTAGCCATGCTCTCCACCACTTTAGAGAAAACAATACTCTATATCAGAGGTGTCAAACTGATGGGCCATGGGCCGGATGTGTTGTGTGCAGGCCACACCCACCCCAGCTTCTTGACGGGGGAAAAACGTTGTGATACGTCACATGACAGCAACGTGACACCATGAGTTTCACACCCGTGCTCTGTATCCTAAATGAAGCCGAGGTGGCGCAGTGGTTAGGGTGCAGTACTGCAGGCCACTTCAGCTGACTGCTATCTGCGGTTCGGCTGTTCAAATCTCACCGGCTCAAGGTTGACTCAGCCTTCCATCCTTCCGAGGTGGGTGAAATGAGGACCCGGATTGTTGTTGGGGGCAATATGCTGACTCTGTAAACCGCTTAGAGAGGGCTGAAAGCCCTATGAAGCGGTATATAAGTCTAACTGCTATTGCTATTGCTATGAAGGGGGCTTCACTATTACCATCCCGATTTATAACAAGGGAATTTCAAGAAATCCTGTTAGTTACCCACTCAATCAGTTTATTAGGTGGAAATAAGTTATATACATGCCATTCTGTCAGGAATTCCAGAAAAGGTTTTTGTTGTGACCAGAGGTGGGTTCCTACCGGTTTGGACTGGTTCAGGCAAGTAGGTAGTGACTAAGCCACCCATGCACCCGAACTGGTTTTATTGTGCGCAACACAGTGGTGGGATTCAGCCAGTTCGCACCTATTTGGGAGAACCGGTTGGTAACTTTCGAAGCAGTTCGGAGAACCGGTTGTTGGAAGAAATCTCATTTTGGTTTTTCCACACTTTGCAGGGCTAATCCTGTAAGGAAGGCAGGAAGGAAACATTCTGGTGATGTTTCTAGCCTAATCTTTATTGACCTGATTACAGAAACTGCCTCTCTGGTTAACCCTTATTACCATTGTAACACCTAAGGCGAAACGCCCATCAACGTGAGTGATATTTAGTTGGCCACACCCACCCAGTCACATGACCACCGAGCCCCACCTACCCTGCTGGTCATTAGGGCAGAGAACCGGTTGTTAAATTATTTGAATCCCACCACTGGCGCAGCACCATCTTTATTTTTGCTTCTGTGCATGCGCAGAACATTCTCCATTGCAGAAATGTAATTCCCCCCCCCCTTTTCTTATGTTCTGAGCATACGCAAACCTTTTTAGGTGTAAATGCTCATGCCCGTGGAGCAAAATTTTTGTCGTGCCGAACTGGCAATTAATGCCAGTAGCAACCCACCCCTGAGTGCGACCACATGTGATCAGCAGAGTTGACCAATGCTTAATCCTCCAACATCAACTGAAGAAAGAGTGCACTAATTCTGGAGGAGCTGTAAACAAATTCAACAATACAGTAGCAATGAGCTATTTTTAACTACATATGCCCACCAAGCTATATATCTTAGGTAGGAATATAACATGCTACCAATTGAAATACCACCAGGTAGGAATAATATGACGGAACGAAAAGAGAATTTTTTTTAGTAGACTCAAGATATGAATTGAATTGAATTGAATTGAATTTTATTATTTGTATGCCGCCCTTCTCCGGGAGGGACTCAGGGCGGCGAACAATTCAAAAAGGGGAAAAGGGGAACATAGAAAAAAATACAGATAATTAAAATAAGCAAGAATCACACAACCACATAAGTCGAGAGGGGAGGGGAACTCATCACCCCCAGGCCTGCCCGCAAAGCCAGGTTTTGACGGCTTTTTGGAAGGCCTGGAGAGAGGTGAGGGTCCGAATCCCTGCGGGGAGTTCGTTCCCGAGGGCCGGAGCCACCACAGAGAAGGCCCTCCCCCGGGTAGTAGCCAGGTGGCATTGGCTGGTAGACGGAACCCGGAGGAGGCCGACCCTGTGCGATCTAACGGGTCTTTGGGAGGTAATTGGCAGCAGGCGGTCTCTCAAGTACCCAGGTCCAATACCATGAAGGGCTTTATAAGTTACGACTAGCAGCTTGAAGCGTATCCGGAGACCCATATGAGGTGGGGGGGAGACAAAGAAATGAAAGGAGGCCATCAAAAAAGTTATTGTAACTTGACAAGAAGTAGGAAGATAGAATGGTTCCTAATAATATAAAAAGGAAATTTTCATAATTTGAGAGATACTGAAAGTCAAGATACATATCATATTTATATGAATATTTTCTACGAGTCTCTCCCACACATTCTAATCTAAAGTACCAGAGTAGGAATTCTCCCATGGGGTATTGAGTATCTGAAGGGGGTGGCGGGTGGGGGGGATATTGTCTCTCTCCCTCTGCACCATTTTTCTTAACATTTTTTCTTTCCCCGAGCGCATTTCAAATCCAGATTGCAGTTATTTTCTGTGAAAAATCAATCTGGTATGGAAAACATTCATGCAGTTGAACATTATATGTAATTTGACTTCTGGGGGGATGAGTCAGAGGTCTGTAGATGATTTATCCTTAGGAGTAAATGTGTTTCCTTTCCATTTTGTATTTACAACAACCTTGTGAGTGAAGCTTAGCATTGGGCAATTCGGAGCTGGTTCCTATTAGGCGTCATGATTACTGATACAGTTAAAAAAATACGTTCAGCTCTTCCAGACCTTCTCGAGGAGCTGGATGTCAAAGGATGTGAGGCAACAGTCTTGTGAAGGCTGATATTTCCCCATCACAGTTTAGTTCTACTCACTTGCAAGCAAATATCTGCATAGGACATGGTTGTACCCGTATGAATTCATCATTGCATTTCCGAAGGGGGCTTCTTGAATCGCTTAACCTTAAACCTGCTGGCCAGTTTAACCTTCAGGACTACCTGCTCAATAACTTTACACATAGCAGTAGACTTATAGCAGTAGACTTATATACCGCTTCATAGGGCTTTCAGCCCTCTCTAAGCGGTTTACAGAGAGTCAGCATATTGCCCCCAACAACAATCCAGGTCCTCATTTTACCCACCTCGGAAGGATGGAAGGCTGAGTCAACCCTGAGCTGGTGAGATTTGAACCGCTGAACTGCTGATCTAGCAGTAGCCTGCAGTGCTGCATTTAACCACTGCGCCACCTCGGCACATAGGCACAGGAGCAATGAGTTTGAGGTTGATTTCAAAGTTTAGGATAGAATAGAATAGAGTAGAGTAGAATATAATAGAATAACAGAGTTGGAAGGGACATTGGAGGTCTTCTAGTCCAGCCCCCTGCTTAGGCAGGAAACCCTATACCACTTCAGACAAATGTTGTCCAACATCTTAAAAAGTTCCATTGTTGGAGCATTCACAGTTGTTCCACATTCGAAGTTGTTCCACTGATTCATTGTTCTAACTGTCAGGAAATTTCTCCTTAGTTCTAAATTGCTTCTCTCCTTGATTTGTTTCCACCCGTTGCTTCTTGTTCTCAGCTGCTTTGGAGAATAATTTGACTCCCTCTTCTTCGAGCCGAGGTGGCGCAGTGGTTAAATGCAGCACTGCAGGCCACTTCAGCTGACTGCAGTTCTGCAGTTCGGCTGTTCAAATCTCACCGGCTCAGGGTTGACTCAGCCTTCCATCTTCCGAGGTGGGTAAAATGAGGACCCAGATTGTTGTTGGGGGCAATATGCTGACTCTGTAAACCGCTTAGAGAGGGCTGAAAGCCCTAGGAAGCGGTATGTAAGTCTAACTGCTATTTCTATTGCTATTCGTAGCAGCCCCCAAGTTTCGTTAGCTTGACAGCCATGATGGCAGACTTTAAGATAACCTGCTCCTAAAACTTGAAAAGTGGAAGGGATGGGAATGCGTGTATTTCACAGAATATTAGGTGTTGTTTGTTTCATCAGCCTGAATGCCACCAATAGTGAATGACTGTTGGTTTGTAGATAGAACAGACAAGAAGCATTCCCAGAAACAGAAACTCTAACTTTTTTTTTATATATTTTTTTATTTTATCAATTTCATATATACATTCACAATTATATGATCTCATAGTTGTTATTAATAATATGTATTTATAACAATTTTTCCCTACAGTTGACAGTATACTTGAAGATTGCTTTCTTACCATCCCATAGATCCATCTTATCTTACAACGGTCTTACTTCTTCTTCCCTCCCTCCCTCTTTCCTTCCCTCGTTTCTTCTCTCCTACTCCCCTTCCTTCCCTCCTTCCTTCCCTCCCTCCTTCCCCTTCCCTCCTTTTCTCCTTCCCTCCTTCCTTCCTTCCCTCCTTCCTTCCTTCCCTCCTTTCTTTTCTCCTTCTCTCCTTCCTTCCCCCTTCCTTCTCTCCTACATTCCCTCCTTCCTTCCCTCCTTTCTTCTCTCTTTCTCTCCTTCCTTCCCTCCTTCCTTCCCTCCTTGCTTCCCTCCATCCTTCCCTCCCTCCTTCCTACCCCCTTTCTTCTCTTTCTTCTCTCCTTCCTTCCTTCCTCCTCTCCTTTCCCTTCTCTCCTTCCCCTTCCTCCCCTTTACCCTTCCCCTCTTCTTCCCATTCCTCCCCTCTTTCCTACTCTTACATTCCCTCCCATTCTTCCTCTGCCTTTCCCTTTCTCCTATTCCTCTCCTTTCTCCTCTCCTTCCTATCTTTCCTTCTACTCCTCCCTCCATCCACTCTATCCGTTGTTGTAGAAACTCTAACTTTATGGTAAGAGCCAAGGTGGCGCAGTGGTTAAAAGCAGCACTGCAGGCTACTGCTAGATCAGCAGGTCAGCGGTTCAAATCTCACCGGCTCAGGGTTGACTCAGCCTTCCATCCTTCCAAGGTGGGTAAAATGAGGACCCAGATTGTTGGGGGCAATATGCTGACTCTCTGTAAACCGCTTAGAGAGGCCTGAAAGGCCTATGAAGCGGTATATAAGTCTACTGCTATTGCTAAGTCTACTGCTATTACGGAAACAGAATCTTGCAAGTCTGAAATCTCTCCCCTCCCGTCATCTTTACAGTCCAAGAAACTAGGGAAGACATTTGCCCTACTTGCATTCTTTCTGCAGAGGCAGCAGCTGATTGTTGGCTGGTCTTCAGCTCTTCCTCCTGTCTCCCAAGGTCATTGCTACGTGTCATGACATCATCTTAATTTGATTAAATGGTCTTCAATGGTCTTTAAAGGTGGCTCCGTATGAAAGACTGCATTACAGTAATTCATGCACGGGGTGGTTGACCCAACGTTTTCTCCAGATGGAGTAATTGGGTTCTTCCACATAAGGAATTGGTGCCAGTTTGGCTGCAGTTCTGGATTCTTGCATTTCCCACAATGTCAACAGTGCTGTAGAACAAGCTAGTTTATATTTAGGTCAGTTGCAGTTGTTGTGAAGCGATGATCTGCTTTCCCTTTTGGAGGGACTTCTGGTCTCGCCTCTCTTCTGGGTCCTGAGCTTCTGCTCTTATAAAGAGAAGTCCAGCTGGCCGGTTTGATTGAATAGCAATATAGCAATAGCAGTTAGACTTATATACCACTTCATAGGGCTTTCAGGCCTCTCTAAGCGGTTTACAGAGTCAGCATATTGCCCCCAACAACAATCCGGGTCCGCATTTCACCCACCTCGGAAGGATGGAAGGCTGAGTCAACCTTGAGCCGGTGAGATTTGAACAGCCGAACTGCAGAACTGCAGTCAGCTGAAGTAGCCTGCAGTGCTGCATTTAACCCCTGCGCCACCTCGGCGATTGAAAAAGTAGGGATGAAACTGACTGAAAAGTATTTTACTGAGTCTTTCTTGTCTTGAGCACGATTCGGTTTTTTTTGTGAGAGATGAGAAGTATTTAAGTATTGCTCTAAGTTGTTAGCATTTCAAGCTTGCCTCTAATTGCTTTTGAAAATAGGAATGGCATGGAAGTGTCCTTAGTTAATGTCACCATCTTAAGATAAGAAGAAACTTCCTTGGCTGTAGATCAGAGGTGGTATTCAGCCGGTTCAGACTGGTTCACTGAAGTGGAAATCGCTCCATCCTGTCCTATTTAGGCCCGTTTTTGAGGCTGGGCCAGTGGTGGGATTCAGCCAGTTCGTACCTATTCGGGAGAACCGGTTGGTAACTTTCTAAGCAGTTTGGAGAACCGGTTGTTGGAAGAAATCTCTTTTTGTGTTTTTTTCCACTTTACAGGGCTAATCGTGTAAGGAAGGCAGGAAGGAAACATTCTGGTGTTGTTTCTAGCCTAATCTTTATTGTCCTGATTACAGAAACTGCCTCTCCGGTTAACCCTTATTACATTGTAACTGCTAAGGCGAAGCGCCCATTGACGTGAGTAACCTTGAGTTGGCCACGCCCACCCAGTCACATGACCACCGAGCCCCACCTACCCAGATGGTCATTAGGGCAGAGAACCGGTTGTTAAATTATTTGAATCCCACCACAGGGCTGGGCACATCGGCGGAAGGTGTATACAAAGTGCAAAGTGCATGCGCAGAAGGCCGGACACATGTGTGGAAGGGATCCATGCGCTCGTGAAGCAGATGGGCGCGCACAGGGCAAACCAATGGTAACAAAATGTGAAACCCACCACTGCTGTAGATGCCATCTAGGTTTCTCCAAGTTGCTCAAGATAGTTAGAGAGAACTTTCAGATTGTAGTCTTGGGCATTCAGGGAATATGTTGAGAAGCATCTCTGCATGACCCAGCTCCAAGGTTGGCACTGATCCATCTGAATGGACTTCTGCTCCTTCCAGTTTCCAAACAGAGACTTTAATCGGCTGAAGCAGAATCAGTGTAGCATTTAAAGCGTTGATTTCCTTTTTAAGTCCCCTCTTGATCATAAAGCTCATTGGCTTGCTGCATTTTTTAAATTCTGCCCATGATGCAGGAAAGTTACTCGTAAAGAAAAATAAGGGGGAAAAAATATGCCAATGGATGGAATGAGGTGCCCACGTTCACTGAATGAAAGGTAATCCAACTATGGCTCTGAATCTGAATTCATTTCTGAAAGTGGTTTGTGCCTCTGACTGTAGCCAAAACAAAAAGTAATTAGAGCCATATAAAGGATGTGGAATGCCCCCTCCCGGGCCTCTGATGAGTATAATTTAATTAACAATCTTTTCTCTTGTTGCTACCGTTTTGTACATGCTTTGAAGATGTAAAAAAGGAGATTTTATAGACATACGTATGTATGTATGTATGTATGTATGTGTGTGTGTGTGTGTGTGTGTGTGTGTGTGTGTGTTGTATTTGTGCTGATAAATAAATAAAGGGAGACTAGTATGGATCTATTTCAAGCTATTTAGCTCTCATCAGCTAGCCATACCCTTACTGGGATTCGAACCTGGGCTTCAAGTAAGGGTATGGCTAGTTGATGAGAGCTAAATAGCTTGAAATAGATCTATACTAGTCTCCCTTTATTTATTTATCAGCACAAATACAACACAAATGTAACAAAGGCAACAGTAAAAATATTGGGTTTCTGTCTGTCTGGTCTCTTGTGACGAGCCGATAGAGAGAGAATGGAAGCAGTAGACTTCCTCCCATATTTGGGCATATCAGGGGTTGTGACACTAAATACATACATACATATACATACATACATACACACACACACACAGATATATATACACATATACACTATATATATGTGTGTGTGTCTGTGTGTGTATGTGTATGTATGTATGTATGTATGTATGTATGTATGTATGTATGTATGTATGTATGTATATATGTTTTCGTAGATTTTCACGGGTACAGGTATGCAGGTTTTGGTCTATTCAGGTCTTTTCCCATGTGAGATTCAGAGTATCTTGGCGACATTTCGACGAGCAACAGGCATGGGGCCGAAGACACCACCCTGAAGATGACGAGTGGGACCTCATCGAAACGTCGCCAAGACACTCTTAATCTCACATGGGAAAAGACCCGAATACACCAAAACTCGTATGTATGTATGTATGTATGTATGTATGTATGTATTGTGTCACAATTTATTTATTTATCAGCACAGTTGCAACACACACACACACATGCATGCACACACACATACACACACACAGAAAATGCAATTCCAGTTCCCAAAGAAAGAAGTTCTCCTCTTTGCAGCTGTCCATTATTTTTTTGTCCTCCCTTGTCATGAGACTCCTGGAGGGGAATTCAACAGCCCAGAAGCACTTCCTCAAAAGTAAAACTCCCCAAAATATTTGGTAGATGGAGGACTTCCTGCTCAGAGGGAGCCTTTGAGCCTAGTAGTTTGCGTCTCTCGCCTCCTGAGCATTGGTTCCTTTGAAAACGGCTGTAATTCTGAAACCCAGGAGCTTCTGGTTTTCTGAGGAATTGTGCATTTTGTCAGCTGAACGATTGCGCAAAAGAAAGAAAGAAAGAAAGAAAGAGGAGCCAATGGTTACAAAGATCTAGAGCGTTTGCAGGCATCAATCAGCTAGGCAGTTTGGGTAATAATAAAGGCTGGATGAACATAAATAAACAAATTTAAAGAACCAAGCAACTTGTTAATAAGGAGAGCAAGTTTGACTCCCTGTTCATTGGCCTTTAGGATGGAAATGCAGACGTCCGTATTAACTCCACTGCTTCTAGTGCACACACAGATACAGAGGGACAGAGATCTGATTGCACAGGCAGAATAGTTGGAAGCAGAGGTGGGTTGCTACCGGTTCGGCCGAACCAGTAGTTGTGATTTGGCCTGGGTTCTGACAACTGGCAGCGACCTAGGATGGCCTCACCCCCGAACAGGTTCCTCTCTCTCTTCTGCCATTGACGGCAGGTTTCTGCGCATGCGCAGAACAATTTCTAGTTAACTATGCGTGCATGAGCAATGCGTGGCTGGCGTGCGCGCGTGCGAACGAAGCATGCAAACAGCGAACCGGTACCAGAGGTGGGTTCCTACCAGTTCGCACCAGTTTGGTAGAACCGGTTCGTCAAATCTACCGAACCGGTTAGAGGAGGTTCCACCAGAAAGCAGGCCACACCTACAGAAGAGGTTCCAAACTTTTTTGAAACCCACCACACACACACACACACACACACACACACACACAGAGATTCACACAGAGAGAGAAAGAGAAAGAAAGGAAGAAAGAAATAAAGAAAAGAAAGAAAGAAAAAGTGAGAGAGAGAGATGAAAGAAAAAAAGGAAAAAGGGACAGAGAGACAAAAGGAAGGAGAGAGAGAGAGAGAGAGAGAGAGAACACATGGCCGGCAAGCCACTCCCACCAGGTCACATGGCTGGCAAGCCACTTCCACAAAGGAGGCCACACCCACAGAGTAGGTTCGAAAATTTTTTGAAACCCACCACTGACCGGTACTAACAGTACAGGAATCCATCCCTGGTTGGAAGGGGATGATCTCAGAGAAATGTAGATTCAGAACTTCAAAGATAGCAATAGCAATAGCAGTTAGACTTATATACCGCTTCATAGGGCTTTCAGCCCTCTCTAAGCAGTTTACAGAGTCAGCATATCACCCCCACAGTCTGGGTCCTCATTTCACCCACCTCGGAAGGATGGAAGGCTGAGTCAACCTTGAGCCGGTGAGATTAGAACCGCTGAACTGCAGATAACAGTCAGCTGAAGTGGCCTGCAGTACTGCACCCTAACCACTGCGCCACCTCGGCTCTGATGATAACCAGCACCTTGAACTGTACCCAGGATCGACTGATAACTTGAGGTGGGGAGCGCTGGTAATGCCAAACCTTGGATGGCAAAATTCTTGCAGTTTTTCCCTCTCACACAGTAAGATATTTGTTTTGATTAACACCATTTCTATTTCCTGATGAATAAGTATAGTACAGGCTGTTTTACAGTCTGTTCCTTACCATTGCAAGATTTTTGTTTCTATTTTACGAAGGCTGGGTATGTGCGCTATTCAGAGTTGGCTGCAACTGAAGTAGCCCTTGAGTCCAGTAAAAGAAATGGATATCTTAAAAAAAATAAATCATTCCCAGTCTCTTTGTTTTTGTCCATTTGGGGTAAGGACAAGTTTGGTCACCAATTTTAAGAATATGCTTATTGGTTGACTGTAAAAGCCCTTGTTGTTATATTGCAGAGCCCAAATTCCTGAAATCAATGGTGTGAACAAAAAAAAAGGAAGATAATCATTTTGAGGCGTGGTGGTGCAGTGGTTCGAGTGCGGTACTGCAGGCTACTTCTGCTGACTGCTGGCTGACTGCAATTTGGCAGTTCAAATCCCACCAGGCTCAAGGTTGATTTGAACAGCCGAACTGCAGAACTGCAGTCAGCTGAAGTAGCCTGCAGTGCTGCATTTAACCACTGCGCCATCTTGGCTCTATACAAGCAACATCGTTGTAGTCATAAGTGGGAAGAGATAGGTACTAGGAAGGATGAGAAGAAGTTATTTGGCATATATGATACAGTATAAATCAGGTTCAAGCAAGGGACTATTTGCTACCCAAGCCTATATGCATTCTTTCTCACAGTGATATGCTGTGATTTTTGTTTTGCCTTTCCTTGGGGCTCAAGAGGCTGGAGAAATGACCTACTAGAAATGAGCTACTAGAAATAATCTAGTAGAAAGGAAAACCTGCCTCAATCCCACAGCCAACTCAGTGTTCTTCGTGTAATGCTCTGTCTCCAGCCAAATGGGGCATTTGAAGTGTCCGAATTTAAATTTTCTCAACAGCATTATAATAACTCACCAAGAGCCATTGCAGTCTTCTATTGAGAAGACTCAGTCTTTTGATGTTTGTGATTCGTTGATGGGAGCTGTTTGGCTGATCTCTCGGGCTATCGTTTAGCCTGGTGACGTTTAATTGTAAACGGAAGGACGGATTTGAAGTCTAGATTCACTCCTTTGTTACAATTAACTATTCTGCAAATTAAGAACTCTGTTGAATGACAAAGGAACCGAGGCCTTTGGAAAAGGGAGTATCTTTCTTCTACTTTTCTTCTACTTTTCTTTGCCCCATTGATGCAATTCAAGTGGTTGGAGACCACAGGGGGTGGGATGGGTCAGTCGTCAGAACTCCAGCACTGGAGTTCTTGGGAATTGCTCTTGGGAATTGCTCTTGGGTGTAATGTTCCCGTGGTTCGTCCATGAGGCCAATGTGGAGAAAAGACAGGACACAACCTTTCTCGGGATGGAGCGACCCAGATTGGGGGTCTGAGAGCCCCTTTTATTGAGATAGGACAAAGGCAGGAGGAGCAATAGCATGTGGTTTAAAAACAGCCTGTAAAAGTACAATTTCTAATCTACTGCTCAGAGAAGTTCTGTCTATATATGGTCAAATCCTGGGCGTCATTGGTAAGGCACATCTCAGAATGTTATGTTATGCACTATCAGGATGTTATAGGGTTTTAGGAGTTTGTTTTCTCCTGTGTGGTTCAGCGTGGCTCTGCAACATTACAACACTTGGGAATTGCTTTGAATGGTTGCTAGGCAACTAGTCTTTAAGTGAGGACTACTTGTGAGTTTCAGTTGGACTTTGCGTTGCCGTCAGCCTAACCGCATAGGCCCCTCTGTTAAAAAGAACCAATCTTGCTTCAATATTTGCCTTGTACACAATATGGGATGGGATGGAGAGAAGATAAAGTGGGACTCTCTTCCGTCTGTCGTAGATGCATTTCAGAGATAGGTGCCTCTCCTGAAGGGTTCCACCACAAAACCGCGTTCGACTAAAGGGCGCTCGACGAAACTGCGTAGCTGACGTCATCACAGCACGACAACAGCGCGGAGAAAAAAGCACGCTGTAAACGCTAAACCTAAAATTAACCCCTAAACCTAAACCTAACCCCCCTAAACCTAACCCTAAACCTAACCCTAAACCTAACCCTTAACCTAACCCTAACCCTAAACCTAACCCTTAACCTAACCCTAAACCTAACCCTAACCCTTAACCTAACCCTAACCCTAACCCTAACCCTAACCCTTAACCTAACCCTAACCCTAACCCTAACCCTAACCCTTAACCTAACCCTAACCCTAACCCTAACCCTAACCCTAAACCTAACCCTTAACCTAACCCTAATCCTAACCCTTAACCTAACCCTAAACCTAATCCTAACCCTTAACCTAACCCTAAACCTAACCCTAAACCTAACCCTAACCTAACCCTAAACCTAACCCTAAACCTAACCCTAAACCTAACCCTAACCCTAACCCTTAACCTAACCCTAAAGCTAACCCTAAACCTAACCCTTACCTTAACTTGAATCGGCTTGCTTTCAAAGCGCTATTTAAAGCGCCCTTCTTTCTCCGCGCTCGCTGTTGTCGCCCTGTTGATGACGTCAGCGACGCGGTTTAATCGGGCGCGCTTTAGTCGAGCGCGGTTTTGTTGTGCCACGCTCCTGAAGCACAGTGTGGCATCGTTGAAGGCAGGTGCTGCATCTGCTAAAGCAGGGAAGAACTTTATGCATGCAATATGCTTGCCCTGAAAAGTGATACCTCTTTGAATCTAATATGATGTAATTGGACATATACGATTTCTTTAAAAGAAACTGTTTTTTTCTTTGTGCCAGGCACATTTTCTCTTTCCCTCCCTCTTCTTTGTCAGATTTGCAATTCATGTTATTCTCGGTGAATCATTTGATTGACACTAGTCTACAAATATTGCTGTATACATATGCTGTATGTAGGCATATATCATATACTATGAAGCGAGATGGATTTATTTAATGCAAACATAAATTTGGACGAAGGAAATAAATATTTATTCCAGGCAGAACGGAGAAGAAGGAGGAACTTGAAAATGAAATACATTAATTGCCAACACAGGCACGCACGAACACACGCACAACTGCGCATGCACACACACACAGATACACACACACATACACACACAAACACACACACACTTGAAGGACAACTTATCCTTGTAGAAAATACGCCTTCTCTTCCATATAGGTTTGTGAGTGTGTTTGCTGGTTCCACCACAAAACCGCGGTCGACTAAAGCGTGCTCGACGAAACCGCGTACCTGACATCATCACAGCGCGATGAAAAAAGCACGCTGTGAGTGGTAAAGCTAAAATTAACACGTAAACCTAAACCTAACGCCTCCAAACCTAACCCTAAACCTAACCCTAACCCTAACCCTTAACCTAACCCTAAACCTAACGCTCACCCTGAACCTAACCCTAAACCTAACCCTAACGCTTAACATAACCCTAAACCTAACCCTAACCCTAACCCTAACCCTAACCCTAAAACAAACCCTAACCCTAACCCTAACGCTTAACGTAACCCTAAACCTAACCCTAACCCTAACCCTTAACCTAACCCTAAACCTAACGCTCACCCTGAACCTAACCCTAAACCTAACCCTAACGCTTAACGTAACCCTAACCCTAACCCTAACCCTAACCCTAACCCTAACCCTAACCCTAACCCTAACCCTAACCCTAACCCTAACCCTAACCCTAAAACAAACCCTAACCCTAACCCTAACGCTTAACGTAACCCTAAACCTAACCCTAACCCTAACCCTTAACCTAACCCTAACCCTTAACCTAACCCTAAACCTAACCCTAACCCTAAACCTAACCCTTACCTTTACGTGAATCGGCTTGCTTTAAAAGCCCTTTTTTCTCCGCGGTCGTTGTCGTCGCGCTGCTGATGACGTCAGCGACGCGCTTTAATCGGGCGCGCTTTAGTGGACCGCGGTTTTGTCGTGCCACGGTGTTTGCTAATCATTCCACAATACTAACTTTGTTTCTGCCATTTGATTTTGATTTGTTTTGGCTCTAGAATGTTCAAATTGCATTCCTAACAAGTGGCATGAAGTACATTTCTATTCTTTCGACTATGTTTCTCAGCAGCATGTGGTTATCTTGTTTGGATGTGTGGCTTTGTGAAGACATGGAAGCGCTGGCACACTGAATAGTCCCTCTCTAAGCCCCACAGCCTCTTACTAGCTGTTGAAAAGGGGGTGGGGGGGGAACCACCAACGGGAAGGTTTTGTTCTCACATTAGCAGTTCCTTGCCTCTTAGCCTTTGAGCAACCTCCTGTTCTCTGGATAAGTTCGATTGTGACTTCCAGAATTTGCAAAGAGCATGGGAATTGTAGCTTGAAACATTTTGAGTTCCCCAGATGTCTTAATGTGGATTTGTGTTTGAAGAGGAGGGAGGATGACTTTGTTTGAAGAGAGAGAGAGCATGTGGATCTTCAGGTATGTTGAATATGACAAAAATTAGCCATCGTTAGTTTAGTTTAGTTTAGTTTTATTGATCTTGTATGCCGCCCACTCCCGAAGGACTCCGGGCGGCTTACAATAAAACAATGGAAGGGGATAATACACAAAACAACATATTAAAATACACAACAGTCACAATTTCCGAGGGGCTGGATATTTCGAAAGCCCCCCGGCCTGCTGGAGCAGCCAGGACTTAATGGCTTTGCGGAAGGCTGGGAGGGTAGTAAGGGTCCGGATCTCCACTGGGAGATCGTTTCAGAGGGCTGGAGCTGCGACAGAGAAGGCTCTCCCCCGGAGAGTCGCCAGCCGACATTGGCTGGCAGATGGAATCCGGAGGAGACCTAACCTGTGAGATCTAATCGGTCTATGGGAGGTAATCGGCAGGAGGCGGTCTCTCAGGTACCCAGGTCCGATGCCATGAAGGGCTTTATAGGTAACGACCAGCGCCTTGAAGCGGATCCAGAGACTAATGGGTAACCAGTGCAGCTCGCGAAGGATAGGTGTGACGTGGGTGTACCTGGGTGCACCCACGATCGCTTGCGCGGCTGCTGGAGTCTTCGAACACTCTTCAAGGGCAGCCCCATGTAGAGCGCGTTACAGTAATCCAGTCTTGAGGTCACAAGGGTGTGAGTGACTGTCTGAAGGGCCTCCTGATCCAGGTAAGGTCGCAATTGGTGCACCAGGCGAACTTGGGCAAAGGTCCCCCTGGTCACAGCTGACAAATGGTGTTCTAAAGTCAGCTGAGGATCCAGGAGGACTCCCAAATTGCGAACCCTCTCTGAAGGGCGTATAATTTCACCCCCCAGCCTGAGAGATGGAATATTTGGCCAATCTTTGGGAGGGAACATCAGTAGCCACTCGGTCTTGTCTGGATTGAGTGCTAACTTGTTGTCGTATCCCATGTTAGTGCTACGTGCTGTAGTATTTTTCTTTCATGTCGTAATTGGTAGTGTGTGTGTCAAAGCACCTTGGTAACCTTGTCAAGACTGAAGCTCTGCAAAGTTGGAACTGAGCTAGAACCTAGATAGAAATCTGCCAAACAGGTCCCATGAGATGATTGAAGTCTTGCCTGGTCATCTGGGACAAGGTTGAACCTGTTCATCCTGATAAAGCGGATAAGGCTCTTGGAAATGTTACTTTGGTCACCCGTAGACTGAAGCTACGTTTCTCCTAGTTCGCCAAGGCTTCTGGAAGACGACATGTGATGAATCCTGGTGGTAGTAAATGAATCTTCTGACCGGGAGAGCAATCAACCAATGGAACAGAAGTTGCCTTCAGAAGTTGCGGGAGCTTCACCACTGGAAGCTTTCAAGAAGAGACTGGACTGCCATCTGTCAGAAATGGTGTAGGGTCTCCTGCTTGAGCAGGGGGTTGGACTAGATGACCTATAAGGACCCTTCCAACTCTGTTATTCTGTTATTCTGTATAGCGCAGACTTTCAAGTCATTATAGGAAATACCAAGAGAATTAGTTTTGGTTCCACCACAAAACCGCGGTAGACAAAAGCGCGGTCGACGAAAGCGCGTTTGTGATGTCATCACAGCGCGATGAAAAAGATCGAAAAATGTAAAAATAAAGCGAAAACCTTACCCTACCCCCCCAAACCTAACCCTAAACCTAACCCTAAACTTAACCCTTAACCTAACCCTAAACCTAACCCTTAACCTAACGAAAAACCTAACGCTAACCCTTAACCTAACGCTAAACGTAATGCTAACGCTCTAAACCTAACCCTAACCCTAAACCTAACCCTTACCTTTATGTGAATCGGCTTGCTGTAATTTAATTTTTATTTCAATTTTTCGATCTTTTTCGTCGCGCTGTGATGACGTCACATACGCGCTTTCGTTGACCGCGCTTTTGTGGAACGTGGTTTTGACGGGTCACGTTAGTTTTAGCTTTTCTGTAGAATTAATTTCATGATCTGGTCCACTTAGCAGAGCTGACATTTCTTTTGTCACAGTACCTGAAAATACCCTGGGATTGACCCCCCGCAACTCTGTAGGCCTTAAGACAGTGGTGAAGACATGGGGGTGTGCAGATTAGGTGGCCCGTGAGATATTATTGTTACGGACGAGTTATCATTGGGTTTGTTCTTGTCAGCCATGAAATAGATGTTACGCTTTTGCTGCTAATGCTTTTTCAAATGGTGTTTCATCTGCTTTAGTTGCAAAGAGAATAAATAACAATTCTTGTTTTATTCTTTCTTTTTTAAATCTCATTTCTGTAAGAATGCAACCCCCCCCCCCCGCCCCACAAACTCTTGCATGATTATGCTCCTGAGATCACTGGAAGTTGACTTCAAGTCGGGTATCTTTTAACGTTTATTCCCCAACTGCAAGGTGGATCTATTGCCCCATTTGAATGATAAAATCTGAGATGGATTTGGAGATCGGCTGAGTGTGTGTTTGTGCAATAAATAATGTTCAGTGTTACCACAGGTCATCTCTACCAGATGAGTCAGGAATACTGTAATTGTTTCATAGATAAATCACTCTCTGAGGATAACGTTTAGTGTAATATTTTATTCACAGAAAGGATTAGAGCAGTGTTTCTCAACCTTGGCAACTTGAAGATGTCCGGACTTCAACTCCCAGAAAATACTACTATAAGACTCTTCCCTTTTCAGCTCCTTTCAAATGCAACACAAGTTTGTAACCAGAAGCAAAGGAATCAAATGGCAACTGGCACATTTATTCTTTGACCAATATATTAATGGATTTGGGGTACTTTCTCCCACAATCCCCTGTTAATAGCACTTCAAGCAAAATAGTATCAGAAACGCTATAGATTATTTAAAAAAATTAGCAAGAACTCTTTTTTTTAATTTTATTTTTTATTACATAAACCACACATACACACAATAATAAGATTAAAAAAACACACACATGGACCAAAAAAAACCATCATCACATACAGCATGTCGTTTGGTTACAGGTATTTTAACATTTATCGTTCTTATACATTTATTATTTCATTTAATAGGTTATAATATACTGTTTGGGTTGCTTTATTTACCATCCCTTCCTCCTGTTGTAACACCACCTTATTTGCCCTTTCTTTTCTCCCTCCCTCCCTTCTCTACTTTCTTCCTTCCTGCTCTCCTTTCCCTTCCTTCTTCCTGTGCCTTTCTCCTACTCCTGCTCTTCCTCTTCCCCTTCCTACCCTCCTCTCCTTCCTTTTCTCTCCTTCCATCCTCCTCTCCTTACCTCTTTCTTTTCACCCTCTCTCCCTTCTCTACTTCTTCCTTCCTCCTCTCCTTCCCTTCCTTCTTCCTGTACCTTTCTCCTACTCCTGCTCTTCCTCATCCCCTTCCTACCCTCCCTCCTCTTTCTCTCCTTTCCATCCTCCTCTCCTTACCTCTTTCTTTTCACCCTCTCTCCCTTCTCTACTTCCTTCCTTCCTCCTTTCTTCCCCTTCTTTCTTTCTTCCCTTACCTCTCCTTTGCTCCTGCTCTTCCTCTTCCCCTTTCTACCCTCTCTCCTCCTCCTTTCCATCCTCCTCTCCTTACCTCTTTCTTTTCACCCTCTCTCCCTTCTCTACTTTCTTCCTTCCTCCTCTCCTTCCCCTTCCTTCTTCCTTAAGAGTGAACCCCGGGACACTGCAACCGTCATAAATATGAGTCAGTTACCAATTTTGATTGCGTGATCATGGAGATGCTGCAACGGTCATAAGCGAAGAAAAAAACTTGGAAAAAAACGTGTGAAAAGTGATCACGAGTCACTTTTTTCAGTGCCGTCGTAACACCGAGTGGTCACTAAACGGACGCTTGTAAGTCGAGGACCACCTGTGTTAAGGACCATGAGCCCAGTTCCAGATACAAAGCAGCAGAGGCTCCCCCAGTTTTGTAGTGATTAAAAGTGCATTTTACCAGTGGATCGTTGCTAATGCTGGACATCTGGTATCACAATAACTAGAGCACAAAAAAAAGGAAAAAAATGAGGCGGGTTTTCAAGCATTCGTGTTTTGGTGCTGATTTACTTGCTAATGGGGGGCTTTTCACCAAGTCTCAGTCTTCTTCTGGTCTCTAATGTTCTCGGCATCCTGTGTTCCTCATGATCCTCCCCTCTGCTGCTTATTCCTGCACCCCCCGCACACCCCACATACACTTCGAGCCCTCCTTGAAACAGATGGAGGGCCTGCCTCTTGGGAGAAGTATAGTCAGCCTGGAAGTTCCCTCTTAAAAGCCGATCCTGAGTCAGCATGCTATTCGTGGCTGGCCGAAGCAAAGTTCACTCCGAGTAACTTGGATTCCCACAGTCGAGCAGCACAGGAAGAGCTGCATGGCTTAATCCTGCTCTTTAAGAACGTTAGCGCTAGGGGTGGGTTTCAACCAGTTCGCGGCAGTCCCTGCGAACCGGTTGGTCGGCGAACCCAGAAGTAAGTAACTTCCGGGAACGGCGAAGGGCCCACCCGCGCGCCCGCGCTCCTTACCCGGTTTTGATGAGTTCTGCACTTCCACGCATGCGCAGGACGCATACAGCGCCTGCGCGATCCTCCAGGAGCAGCTGGAGCATCGCACAGACGGTAGTATGCATGCGTGCGCCGCGCGTGTGCACGAGGATGCCACCGGCTCCGTTCCAACCGAACCGGTTGGAACGAGGCGAGAAACCCACCCCTGGTTAGCGCCTACAGCGCTGTTAAAGATCCTCCTCCAAGGATCGTATTACCAATTTAACAGATGAGTTGGAAGGGACCTTGTAGGTCATCTAGTCCAACCCCCTCCCCCAAAGCAGGAGACCGTACACCGTTTCTGACAGATGGCAGTCCAGTTTCTTCTTGAAGCTTCCGTGGATGAAGCTCCCACAACCTCTAAAGGCAACTTCTGTTCCTTTGGTTGATTGTTCTCAGGGTCAGAAAATTTCTCCTTATTTTTAGGTTGAATCTCTCCTTGGTCAGTTTCCATCCATTGTTCCTTGTCTGGCCTTCAGGTGCTTTGGAAAATAGTTTGACTCCCTCACCCTTTGTGGCAGCCCCTCAAATATTGGAAGGCTGATATCCTGTCTCCCCTGGTCCTTCTCTTCATTAGTCTATCCATGCCCAGTTCCTGCAACCATTCTTCATATGTTTTAGTCTCCAGTCCTCTAAGCATAGCTGGCGGGGAATTCTGGGAGTTGAAGTCCACAGGACTTAAAGTCGCCAAGGTGAGAAACACTGACTTAGAGAACCACTGGAAATGTTGTGTAGTGATTTCTGGAGAACAGACCAGAATGCCTCATCCTTAGCATATACCAGTTTTGGGATTGGACAATGATCTGTTGCTACTTCCAACCTCGGTCCCATCCCTTCCTTATAATACAGATAATCCTCAATCTACTACCACAATTGAGCCCGAAATTTAGGTTCCTAAGTGAGAAATTTATTAAGTGAGTTTTGCCCCATTGCATGATTTTTCTCGCCACATTTGTTAAGTGAATCACTGCAGTTGTTAAATCAGTAACATGGTTGTTAAGTGAATCTCGTTTTGCCATTGACTTTGCTCGTCAGAAGGTCACATAAGTGGATCATGTGATTCTGGACACTGCAACCGTCATAAAGATGAGTCAGTGGTCAAACATCCGAATGTAAATCACGTGGCCATGGGGACGTTGCAATGGTCATAAGTGTGAAAAACAGTCATAAGTCACGATCAGTGCCATTGTAACTTTGAACAGTCATTAAATGAACTGTTGTAATTCGAGTACTACCTGTACATAAGGTGCATATACATGTTGCCCCATCACACATGCCAACTGCATGTAACATGAAGTGTAACCCTCGTGGAACCAGAGATGGGTCAATCTGTCCATTTTCGTTCCTTTCCCTACTTTTACGAATCATTCTGAGTTCTCTCAGCTCCTTGGTTTTCCATTTGTAAGATTAGTACATTCATGAAATGCATTTTTTTAAAAAAAAATATGTTTATTAAAAATTTATATGCAACTTGCATACATTTCCAAATGTATTTCCTTTGCAATTATTCTGTGGTATACAGTTTTGCCAATTTCCCTTTAATATAATGCATTTTCATCTACTCTTTTCATGAATATGTATGTTTTCATGCCAATGGTAGTATATTTTCCTGGCAAAACGCACTGCAGATTTATAGAAATGCAAATGTCAAATTATAACTTGTGTTTAGTTCATCAATTTGTTTGAAAATATGAAATTAACTAAATTTCCATGCAAGGGGAAACTCATTTGTTCCCCATCGCTATGCAGAGCACGGTGACATCACACTGAGCCTTGTGCGCCTACGACTTTAAAAGGAAGTGGGAGAGAAAGAGATATGGACAGTAATGGCTTTCTAGTTCTGGGAATGGTTCTTTTTTTTTTTTTTGTTAACATCAAACTCATTTTTTCCCCCAAGTAATCCCAGCTGTCATGTCTTCATAGCTGTGTCTCGTGTATCAGCATATTTGCATCCTGTTGTATAATAGAACACAGAATGAAACGTGTTTTTTTTTTCCCTTAAGCTACCAAGGCTAAATAACTTTATGAATGCAGGTGAAATTTACCAGCACAGGATTATTTCACAATAGGTGTGAAAAAAACAACAACACCCTATCCTAGCAAGTATATAAATAATGCAAAGCTGTCTCTGAACCATTTGGCTCTTCCAAACGCATACATTTAATTTGCTTAAGCGTTTGAGAAAGGACCCTCAGTGTTTCCAGGTGACCAAGCTGCAAGATTAAAGCAACTGAAGAAATGATTAGGAGGAGATTGCTTCATTTGATTGCCCTTCAGTGCAGACTTTGCTTTCAGAAGAAGAAGGAAGAAGGAAGAAGAAGAAGGAAGAAGGGAAGCAAAAGTAAGGAGAAGGAAAGAAGAAAGGAATAGAAGAAGAAAGAAAGAGGGACAGGGAACAAGGAACAAGGAGGAAGGAGGAAGGAGGAAGAACGGAAGAAAGGATGGAAGAGGGAACAAGGAAGAAGGAAGAAGGAAGAAGGAAGAAGGAGGAAGGAAGAAGAAGGAGAAGGCAAAAAGTAGGAACGGCAGGACAGGAGAACGAGGAACGAAGGAAGAAGGAGGGAAGAAGGGAAGAGGGAAGACGGAGAAGAAAGAGAAGAAGGAAAAAGGGAGGAAGAAAAAAGAAGAAGAAAGAGAAGAAGGAAGAAGGAGAAGAAGGAAAAGAAGAAGAAGAAGAAAGGAAAGAAGGACAGGGAACAGGAAAAGGGAACAAGGAAAAGGAACAAGGAGAAGGAGGAAGAAGGAGAAGGAAGAGGGAAGAGAGAAGGAGGAAAAGAAGGAAGAAGGAAGAAGGAGGAAGGAAGAAAAGGAAGGAAGAAGAAGGAGGAAAGAGGAAGAAGGAAAAGGAAGAAGGAAGAAGGAAGAAGGAAAAGAAAGAGGAGGAACAAGGAAGGAAGAAGGAAAGGAGGAAGAAGAGAAGGAAGAAGGAAGAAGGAAAGGAGGAACGAGGAAGAAGGAAGAAGGAAGAAGGAAGAAGGAGGAACAAGGAACAAGGAGGAACAAGGAGGAAGGAAGGAAGAAGGAAGAAGGAAGAAGGAAGAAGGAGAAGAAGAAGGAAGAAGAAGAAGAGAGAAGAGAAGGAGAAGGAGAGAAGGAGAAGGAGAAGGAGAAGGAGGGGTGGGTGGGAAGCAAACCATTGCTGGATGAATTGTGTCATTTATATGGAAAATACCTGTCCTTCCAAAGTGACGGATGATTTACATGACTGGAACTGGAACCTCTTGCTAATTTTGATGCAATTTTTTTTGTGGGGGAATCAGAGCTTTTTTTACAGAGATAAAATAACTCTTGTTAGGGCAATTCTACATTACAAACGTATCTTGAATTTATATTATTTTTATCACCACAGTTTCTCCCTCCCAAACAATAGTAATTACAATTAGCTGAAAACTTGAGAATTTCTATTAAGGAAACCCTGCCACTGTTGGAAGAAATGTCCTTCTGGGTTCGGCTCCAAGTGGGGAAGAAGACACTGGAGACATGGAGGCTGCTTGGAAAGATGGTTTTAATGGTGGACAGGACCCATGGCTTGAGTTCCTGAACAGAAACGGTGATCACATGCTTCAATGTTGGTGGAGAAGAAGAGAAGGAAGGGCTGAGATGCTGAAAGTCCCTGGTTTTATGCCCTCTCTGGCCTTTGATCTTGATCTTGAATTCTGATTGGTTGTCAGACTCCCATGGAGCCAGCAGGGTCAACTCTCTAGGTTGTGTTTTGAATCTAGGTTTGAGTTCTCAGATGCCATGTGGTGAGTGGAGTGAAGGTTAGTCATGCCTTAATCCCATCACTCTGGAGCTGAAGGGGAGAACTCTTTATTATGTAAGTGGACTAGCTCAGACTTTAACGGCTCATTGACAAAGGGATGGGGAGGAAGCTGCAGGGAGCTATTCCATCTTTTAAAACATGTTTCTCCATTTTCACATCCAGGGAAATATTCTGCCTTTCAATATTTCCTAGGATATTTTCATTTTTCTGGGAGAGGGCTGGGTGATAACTTCCTACACCACCAAGTTATGTTTTCTAGAAGTTTCTTGGAAACTAGATTAATTCTGGGGAGCAAAGAAGCACCTGAGTTCATAAGCTCAACGATCAGCCATTCTGATCCACAACATGCCAAGGGAACAAATAAAGGTTGCTACTTTCAGCTGTGAGGCCAGAGAGGTTCTATGCCACCAAATCCCATTTCTTGAGCTAACAATTGGCCTCCGAGACACTTTTTTTAAATGTTTGGAGACAAAACAAAAAATAAATTTTGGAAAAATAACTATAATAACAAATACTATATATCTATAAGCAAAGCTTAATAGATTGTATTAATTGGGATTGGGGCTGTGCCCAGTTGGGGTCTCTGCTATGTTTTACATAAAATTGTTTATTTGTTGTTAAGAATTCTTTTTTTCCCCTTATCCTGTCAAGTTTTCTCTTTTTAGTTTCTGTTGTAATCTACTTTTTGACTGTAGTTTTAAGTATGTCACCGCAGAAGCGGATCTGTGAGTGGGAGAGAGTGGTGATCAAAGCCTTACTTCTTTGTATATGTGTTGACGTCATATGTGTTTTTCAAAGGGATAGAGTTATGATAGCCATCTTTCTTTTCTTGACTGCTGTGTGCCAGAAATTAAATAAGACTCTTAACCCAAAAGTGATGGACCAGAAACATGCATTTTCATTAATCGTTTGAAAACATGTAAACGATAACTTTAAAAACAATGTATTCTCTTTCAGATTAATATCTAATATTATATATCACGACCAAGGAAGGTATATGGAAGTGTCATATATCTAACTCTTGAGTGCTTAGATTTCGTTGGGCACTGCATGCGATACACTATGGGTAACGGGCACTTCTCCTGGCCCCTTTTCCTTAGCTTTATAGTAAAATTGCTAACATTATTAGGAAGGGCTGTGCAGTGCTTGGATTTATTCCTCTATGTCCTATGTCAATATCTATCCATTTCTGAAAGCAGACAGACAGAAGCCTCAAGAAAAGATACAGCTGTTTCCAGAAACTGCAGATAGATATTTGTATTTTTTTTTTTAAGATTGTTTTTATTTTATTTTCCATTTTCATTTCGTACAGTCACATATATACTGTGCATAACTGGGGCCATATAACATTA
This sequence comes from Thamnophis elegans, assembly GCF_009769535.1. NCBI lineage: Eukaryota > Metazoa > Chordata > Lepidosauria > Squamata > Natricidae > Thamnophis > Thamnophis elegans. Next base: position 4,300,382 of record NC_045543.1, on the reverse strand, counting down.
AACAATAAACACAGCCATTCCTCTTGTCAACAATACCCCCAAAAATACAAACCCAATGTACCACTTCGACCCTCCATACACCCTTTCTTTCGCCCCCCTCCAACTTTCCTTCTTCCCTCCATCATTCCCCTCTACCCTACTTCCCCTTCCCCTCTACCACACCTCTCTCCCGATACACTCCCTCCCTTCCTTCTCACCCTCCCTCCAATCCTCTCTCCCACCCTCTCTACCCATCTTTCTTCTTTCCCTCTACTACTCCCCTTCGGTGTATTTCTACTATCTGTTAATATATTCAGCTTGTCCTATTTTTACAGTGAAATTAAAGAGCAACAGTATACAAGTGCAATCGCGTTACTATAAAACCTAACACATACTATATATCTCCCATCCCCCCTACACCCCCCTCCCTTCCCTCCCGACTTCCCTGAGCCCGTACACGGTATAGGTGGATATTTGTATTTTTTATGGATTGCAGAGCCCCAGCTGATTACAGGCTCCTTTCTAAAACCACATTCACCGAATCAGTATAGCGAAGTGGCGAGTGTAAAGCTGCTGTTATGTTACTCTCAAGCTGCCGCTGAAAACTTTACCGCATTCAAATCTCTGGTTGCAGGTTTCACAGTCAATTTGTTCGAGCGAGTGGAGAAGCTGAATACTTTGGCCATTCCTGCTACAAATTGGTGCAAATTGAGGTTTAGTTGTTTGCCTACATCAGTAACTTTTGCTAATCCCTTGCCTTTGTTAAAAGGTAATGCAGAATTCTGAGTATCAGGACTCCCAGGAATAAAACCCAAGCATCCTACTGACTTTTATAGCCAATTTCCCTTTCTAGTTTTAATGGAGAATACTATTTAGAAGTTTGTTTCATCTTCTTACAGGCGCACCCCCATTTTTCGGGAACAGGCAGAACTCTAGTTGACTACAAGATGGCAGCAAACAGGGACAGAAAACTCTGAAATCTATTGGTGATCCGGATTTCTGCAACCCTCTTGCAACCTTGGTAATCCTGTTGGAAATCTAAGAACACATCATCATACATCATCTAATTCAGGTTTGCCAATTCCGATCAGATTTAAAAAATAAATAAATAAGAAGCTTTAGTCCATCCTTAATGTGAAGCCTGCAGGTGTATAGAGCAGTGGTGGGATTCAATAATTTAACAACCGGTTCTCTGCCCTAATGACCAGCAGGGTAGGTGTGGCTTGATGGTCATGTGACTGGATGGGCGTGGCCAACTCAACATCACTCATGTCGATGGGCGCTTCGCCTTAGCTGTTCCAATGTAATAAGGGTTAACCGGAGAGGCAGCTTCTGTAAGCAGGGCAATAAAGATTAGGCTAGAAACAACACCCAGAATGTTTCCTTCCTGCCTTCCTTACAGGATTAGCCCTGTAAAGTGGGAAAAAACAAAATGAGATTTCTTCCAACAACCGGTTCTCCTGACTGCTTAGAAAGTTACAACTGGTTCTCCCGAATAGGTGCGAACCGGCTGAATCCCACTACTGGAACAAATAATCAAATATTGAGTCCATCATCTAATTTAGGCTTGCCAATTCCGATCAGATATTTTTTTAAAAAAATAGAAGCTTTAGGCCATCCTTAATGTGAAGCCTGCATGTGTATAGAGAATAAATGAAACAATTGCAAGTTTAAGTCCCTAGTTCAGACATAAGAATTCATGATTGAATTGATTATCGACAGCTAAATACTGCGGAAGGGAGAGAAGAGAAAAAAACACTAGACAAAAACCCCCGGCCACATCTTAACACAGAAAATACAATCTCAACTTTAGTTTTGCCCAAGGAACAGAATGTAAAAAAAAAGCAAGGATAAACCAACAATTGCAAATACGTCTTGCCTTGGTTCTCCTCTGAGATTTCTATCATTTAATCCTGGGAGCTATCATGGCTGTTATTGAAAAGAAATAACAAACCCAAACTATTTGCTAACACAGTGGGTCACAATTTGATTTTTAGAATGAATATGAATGCTAATAGCCGGGAAGGACCATAACAACTTCATTTCTAAACCAGGCCTGCTCTGTTTTTTTGTTTTTGTTTTTAATATAAATTTTTATTTTAAACACATATGGACATCAACAAAAACAAACACAACTTAAAAACAACATAGGAACAATAAGTTCCATCGGTATATCATACCGCAGTTCCGAATTGGTTTCTTTGCAGTACATTTCTATCTTACGTTCATAATCTCCTTATTCGTTATCCATTTTTATGTACAATTCTTTATTTATTTATACTTAGCTACTTATGACCAAATATTATTTATCTATATTGTGCTTTATATTTTTACTGTCATTTCTTTTCTTACATACAGTTATAGGTATACATTCACATAGTTATTCTTTTTCTTTCCCATTCTTATATTATTATTATTCCATTTAAAAGGTTATAAGGTATATTTTGGAATGCTTTGTTTACCCTCTTCACACCTGCTGTGACACCACCTTGTTTTCTCTTTCTTTTCTTTTCTCCCTCCCTTCCTTCTCTACTTCCTTCATTCCTCCTCTCCATCCCCTTCTTCCTTCCCTTACCTCCCCCTACTCCTACCCTCTTTCTTCTCCTTCCTACCCTCTGTCCTTCTCTTTCTTTCTCTTCCTCCCTCCTCTTCTTCTTCTTTTCTCTCCCTTCTACCCACCTTCCCTTACCTCTTTCTTCTTCCCTTACCTCTCCTCCGCACTTCTTCTTCCTCCCCTACTACTCTCCTTCTCTTTCTCTCTCTTCTACCCTCCACTCCTTTCCATTCCTTCATCCCTCCGTTCTCTACTTCCTTCCTCCCCTCCTTTCCTTCCTTCTTCCCTTCCTTTCTTTTTCTATTGTTATAGGCGTCTCTTTCAAATCCCAGTTATGTTTTCTTGGGGATGGTATTTCCACAAACCCATTTTTGTTTCATATCATTTCCTTTTTTCTCTAGCATTCTACAGTCTATATGCCAGCTATTGTCCTGATTTGATTTCACCAACAGGCCTGCTCTGTTGGTGAAATCAACAGGCCTTAAGGTGCTTTCTGGCTTTCTACCCCAAAATGTTTGTCTTGAGGACGAATGTACTCTTTGTGCCATAGAATGTATTGTTGTCACTCCCACATGGCACCTTGGCATTACAGATGTGGCAGAAGGGAGATCTGTAATGCTGGTACCCAGGTTACAACTTTGGGTGTCCTAATGATCCACATTTGACTTCTTTCATACAGTTTCAGCAAACATATTTTACCTAACATTTCCACGAATGTGGCAAGATGAGAGTTGGACCACATGACTCGTATTCGGTGGCAGTTCTGTTTTTTTTTTTTAATTCTTCCTATTTCTCTACATCTCCCTTCCCTTGCTCCATCCTGTTTCTCACCCAGCACAATCCTTGGCTTCCTCCCCCCACCCCCATGGCATAAACATTTGTAGAAAAGCACCATTGCTTTTGAGGGTAAGATGATGCAAGAGCTTCTTCCCTTCATTTCCCTTTTTTTTAAAAGGCTTGTAGCTGCTTGTGGTAGCTAGAAACTACGGTGTGAGATTAAAGAATACCAGGGATCCATTAATATGTCAAGTTTGTCTTTTTTGACATATCCCCATCACGCTGAGTCGGAGTTCTAGTCTGAATTCAGATTTCCTAGTTCAGTAGTACTTACTGAAAAATATAAAGTACTTACTTTGCCAAATTTTATTTTCATGAGCTATTGGAGGTAAATTGGAATTCCAGGAATAATATTAAAATCCATTCATTGTCCTAGGACAGGGATCTGCAAGTCACTGCCCTTGAGATAAAATTACAGCTTTCGAGAGAGGGACGTGGTGACTCAGTGGCTAAGACGCTGAGCTTGTCGATCAGAAAGGTTGGCAGTTCGGCGGTTGAATCCCTAGTGCCGCGTAACGGAGTGAGCTCCCGTTACTTGTCCAAGCTTCTGCCAACCTAGCAGTTCGAAAGCCTGTAAAAAATGCAAGTAGAAAAATAGGGACCAACTTTGGTGGGAAGGTAACAGCGTTCCGTGCATCTTCGGTGTTTAGTCATGCCAGCCACATGACCACGGAGACGTCTTCGACAGCGCTGGCTCTTTGGCTTTGAAACGGAGGTGAGCACCCCCCCTAGAGTTGGGAAGGACTATCGCCTACTTGCGAGGGAACTTTTACCTTTACAGCTTTCGAAATTCCTCACCAATACAGCTGAAGCATTTATGCTGGTTGCTAAAATTTGGGAGTTTTCCCAACATCTCTGGAAGGCCAACTCTTAAGAAAGATCCCTTTTGGGGAAAGAATTGCATGGTAGAATATGGCCTTAAAGGCAGATCATTCTAAGTGGTAAAACGATTCCGTTCTGGCTTTGTTTACAAAGGGGCAGCATGATAGCTCAGCGGTTGTCTTCTGGAAAGCTGTGACCCATCAAAACCGCGGTCGACAAAAGCGCGCTCGGCGAAAGCGCGTGTGTGACATCATCACAGTGCGATGAAAAAAATTAAAAATTGAAATAAAAATAAAATTAAAGCAAGCCGATTCACATAAAGGTAAGGGTTAGGTTTAGGGTTAGGGTTAGGTTTAGGGTTAGGGTTAGGGTTAGGGTTAGGGTTACGTTAAGCGTTAGGGTTTAGCTTAGGTTAGGGTTAGCGTTAGGTTTAGCGTTAGGTTAAGGGTTAGGTTTGGGTTAGGTTAAGGGTTAGGTTTAGGGTTAGGTTTAGGTTAGGTTTGGGGGGGTTAGGGTAAGGTTTTCGCTTTAATTTTACATTTACCGATCACAGCGCGATGTTTTCGTCGCGCTGTGATGATGTCATGTACGCGCTTTCGTCGCGCCGCTTTTCTTGACCGCGGTTTTGTGGTGGAACCCTGGAAAGCAGGTAGCCCAGGTTCGAGACCCGCGTCCCATGCGACAGGGTGAGCTACTACCCTTGCCCCAGCTCATTCCAACCTAGAAGTTCAACACCATGCAAATCCAAAGAGATAAATAGTATCACTTCAATGGGAATGTAACAGAGCTTCATGATGTCATGCCAGCCACGTGATCACGGAAATGTCTTTGGACAACACTGGCTCAATGGCCTGAAACTGAAATGAGCATTGCCCCCTATAATTGGCAACAACTGGTGGAGTAAAATAGGCAGGGACTCCTTTACCTTTGCTTAACATAAAATTTCTGTAGGAGGGAATGAGAAAAAATTAATTCACCAATATAGTCAATCTTTAAGTTCATTAACTGTGCAAGAAAAGTGTTATGTATTGTATATAGTGTAGAGCAGTGGTGGATTTCAAAATTTTTTCGAACCTACTCTGTGGGTGTGGCCTCCTTTGCGGGAGTGGCTTGCTGGCCATGTGACCTGGTGGGAGTGGCTTGCTGGCCATGTGACCTGGTGGGAGTGGCTTGCCGGCCATGTGTTTTTTTTTCCTTCTTTCCTTCCTTCCTTCCTTCCTTCCTTCCTTCCTTCCTTCCTTCCTCCTTCCTTCCTCCCTTCCTCCCTTCCCTTCCCTTCCTTCCTTCCTTCCTTCCTTCCTTCCTTCCTTCCTTCCTTCCTTCCTTCTTCATTCATTCTTTCTTCTTTCTTTCTTTCTTTCTTTTTTCTCTCTCTCTCTCCCTCTCTCTCTTCCTTCCTTTGTCTCTCTGTCCCTTTTCCTTTTTCCTTTCATCTCTCCTCACTTTCTTTCTTTTTCTTTTCTTTTTCTTTTTTCCTTTTTCTTTTCTTTTTCTTTCTTTCTTTCTTTCTTTCTTTCTTCTTTCTTTCTTTCTTTCTTTCTTTCTTTCTTTTCCTTTTCTCTTTCCTTCTCTTTCTCTTCTCTTTCTCTCTTTCCTCTCTCTCTGGTGTCTGTGTGGTGTGTGTGTGTGTGTGTGTGTGTCAGTGGTGGGTTTCAAAAATTTTTGGAACCTCTTCTGTAAGTGGGCCTGCTTTCTGGTGGAACCTCTTCTAACCGGTTCGGTAGATTTGACGAACCGGTTTACTGAACTGGTGCGAACTGGCAGGAACCCACCTCTGGTGTAGAGTTGTCAGTTGAAGTCCTCCTTCTGGTCTCCTGTTGGAGCGGGAAAATACTCTCTCCTGATTGTTGTTTGGCTGATCAGTTTCCTATAAAGGGAGCTGTGTCGCCCAGGGAGTTCAGTTGCCTCGCAGGCAGTATTGGATGAAGAGCTGTTAGAAATCACTCTGGCCTCGCATCCATTCCTGGCCCAGACTCAACAAAAAATGCCTATTTACTTGAAAGTACGAATGCCTGTATATGAAGCTTCCTCCCAAGTGAAGAGAAATAGGCTTTCTCGAGGAAGGGGTGGTGCTTTGTTATGCAGAACTCTTTTATTTTTGCCATGCTGCCTAGTCATATGACTTTAATGCTCTGCCAAACCCAGCATGATTTTTGTTCGGCAGAGATGATACACTGAATTTTACGCTTCGTTTTATTTTTGGTAGCATTTATTTGTCCAAAAAAGCACAGTTAAGACACAGCATCTGATTTTTCTTCAAGGTCCTGACTTCCTTTAAATAATCATCAGGAGAAGGAAGGAAGGCATAGGAGCTTGTTGCTTGTAAATATTACACTTTGCCTTTGTGCTAATGAGCCTTCGCAAAATAAAAAGCAAAAGATAGCATTTTATGCTTGTTGCAGCTCAAGGTTTCCCTGTTTCCCTGCTAGATGATGAGAGCAATGAGCCACGTAAGCTCCAGATTCATCCTTGTTGAGATTAAGATTGGCACTTTCTGGATCATAAACTCCCAGCTGTTCCAACATTATAACGAGCCTCCCTCAACCTGGGGCCATCCAGATACGTTGGAGTTCAGCTCCCATCTATTGAAACCATTTGGCCTCTGATGAGTTCCAGACCAATTGAACTTTACGACCAAGCGACAATTTTGTCGGGTGAAACCTCATAGATTTTGTAGTTCCTTTTCTATGTTTCTCTCCAGTCTTGCTGTGAAGTTCTATTCAAAAGACATATTTGGATTGGATTTGGATTTTATTACATTTATATGCCGCCCTTTTCCCCGAAGGGGACTCAGGGCGGCTCACAATTCAAATCAGGGAAGGGGGGTACAAACAGGAAATAAAAAGACGAAACATAACAATACAAAATTTAAAAACACACAACAGTCATACCATTCGAGGCGGGGGGCAATAGCTCTTTAGCCCCAGGCCTGTCGGAACAGCCAGGTTTAAAGGGCTTTGCGGAAGGCCTGGAGGGTGGTGAGGGTTCGAATCTCCACGGGGAGCTCGTTTCAGAGGGTCGGAGCAGCCACAGAGAAGGCTCTCCTCCGGGTAGTCGCCAGTCGGCATTGGCCGGCGGATGGAATTCGGAGGAGGCCTAATCTGTGGGATCTAATCGGTCTATTGGAGGTATATGACTCATGTGGTATTCACTTAATTTCCCTTTGCAAAATTGAGGGTGTCCCCATCCATGCCTGCTTTCGGCCTTCCGTGCATGTGCTTTGGCTTGAAATGTGCCTCAATAGGATGGCATAAAGCCAGGACAGGTGGGCAGGCCCACCCATGATTTCCACCAGCGGTTTGGGTGAACCAGTCCGAACCGGCTGAATATCACTTCTGATATGACTAGAATCATTTTAGTCATGCTTTACCTTATTCCTAAACTGGAAAAATTCCTAAAAGATTAATAAGAAACTAGACATTTCATTATCCTAATCTTCTTTCAAAAGGTAGGTATCAAAAAAAAAAAACACTTTTTAGTCATGGGAACATCAAACTGTAATTTTCTAAACTTCACAGAAGGCCTAATAGAACTTGAATTAAAATCCAAGGTTGTTAGATCTAACTGGATTTAAGATTGTTTCATTAATTGGATTGTGAGATTAGCTGCAGTAGGGTTTTAAATTGTTAGAAGTATTCACAACAAGTGGGAAATGGCCTATGTTCATTAAAAAAAGTATCCAAATAACCTAACAGAGGATTTGGGTGTCTAATGTGTTGGTATGTGTAAGATCTAGGATTCATTTGCTCAATACCAGTGGATACATTTTTTTTAAATATAAAGGGATAAGGGGAAAAACAGTATTTCTGGAAGGCAATTAACAAGTTAACTATCAGAGGTTTAGCAATAGCAATAGCAATAGCAGTTAGACTTATACCGCTTCATAGGGCTTTCAGCCCTCTCTAAGCGGTTTACAGAGTCAGCATATCGCCCCAACAACAATCCGGGTCCTCATTTACCCACCTCGGAAGGATGGAAGGCTGAGTCAACCCTGAGCTGGTGAGATTTGAACAGCCGAACTACAGAACTGCAGTCAGCTGAAGTAGCCTGCAGTGCTGCATTTAACCACTGCGCCACCTTGCTCCCCAGTTCTTGGACGAGAAGCGAAACCTCCCAAGGAAAAAACAAAGTCCAGTTGCTTTTGAAAAAAGCACCTTTGGGATAGCAGAAGATTAGAATATCTCTTCAGCATCCATATAACATAATTTTTATAGTAAAATGGTCTATAATAATGTTGATTTTAAATATGTTCAGCAGAGACTGATGGCTGGGATCAGGTACAAACTGTGTTTGGTTTAACCAGGAAAATATATATGTATATTGTGCGTGTTTGTGTGTGTGTGTGTGTGTGTGTGTGTGTGTGTGTATGTATATATATTTTGAAGCCTGTGACAAAAAAAAGGCCCAATTGCTATCCTTCTTTTGGAAGGAAAAATATAATAATAAGCGGAAGGTGCAACTATCATTTTCCTAAGATTAACCTATTTGAATTAAGTTAGATTTACTTCCAAGTAAATATGGCATAGGATTATAGGATAAGGCTTAACTCTTAAACACAGATCCCTGAGCGTAAATTGAATTTAATTCAGTGGTTAAATTGAGCATAGAATTTTCTCCCCTTTCATTACTTAACCAGTGGTTTTACATACGCCAGGCTGAAATTATTGCCCCCCTTTTTTAAATTTGTGTGGAGCTGAACGGCATTAAATAAAATATGTACTTTAAGACTATGGGGATTGAATCAGCTTGGTTTGCTTCTTATTTCTATAACTCCTCCCCCTTATTGATCTTCCCAAATGTTGGCATTTTTGCAGCTACATTTTGCTAGTGCTCTCTGAGAAGGAGGTGCCAAAAAAGGACACCAAGAGGAAATTGGGACTATGTGTGACCTGCACATCACGAGTTCCCATTCACACTTTAAAAGAATGCATTCAAACGGTTCACCGACAACTGTGAGCCTAACAAAAGCATTGCCATCAAAACAATGCAAAATGTTAACAACCCTAACCCTAACCCTAACCCTAACCCTAACCCTAACCCTAACCCTAACCCTAACCCTAACCCTAACCCTAACCCTAACCCTAACCCTAACCCTAACCCTAACCCTAACCCTAACCCTAACCCTAACCTAAAAACCCTAATCGCGCTTTTGAGGGCGTGGTTTTGTCGGTGTGCTTTAGTGGGCGCGCTTTCAACGTTGCCATTTTGTCGTGGCAGTTTTGTCAGTGCGCATTTGTCAGGCGCGCATTTGTCGGGTCACGCATTCAAATGTGAGCCCCTGTACCCATAATGGCAAACCTATAGCACGTGTGCCCAAAATGGCACGTGGAGCCATGTCGCCTGGCATGCATGGCATCGCCCGTTCCTCTTCTGGGTTTCTGGTGATTATGCGCACATGACGATCAGCTGGCCTTTGTGCGTGTGGCAGTGCCGGAAACTGGAAGAGCTAGTCTTCTGTTTTCCAGCGGGAGCATGTGCATTGGCCAGCTGATCTGCGTATGTGCATGCGTGGCAGTAACCGGAAGACTTGCTGGCCGGCACACATGCGTGCGCCCGAAACCGGAAGTTCATTTTTTGGTGCATGCATGCCCCCTGGGCATCTCCTCTTCCTGGTTGCGGCCCAGATGAGCATGTGCATGCGTGTGAAGTGCACGCACACAGGCAAAGTGCCCTATACAGACCCAAGTTACTTTCCAGCAGTTCCCAGGATTTGTTTTTGCAGGAAGCTAAGATCCTACTAAAAGCTAATCTGTTTCTCTTTTTCTCATTTTCGACTCCCTGCTACTGTGCAACGATAGTAAGCATGGATCCTCTTCAGCCATTGTCTCGTTTGAAACAGGTTTCTTAGTGCGCTGACATAAAACTAATCTCAGCTATTGATTCAACCCAATGGTTTTGCATTAAGTTACTGGATTGCTTAATTTACAATAATTGATCAATAATAATTGCTGGAATTACATTTAAAACAGTTAAAAATTGACAAATCACCATCAGTCAAATGCAAAAAGCCGCACTGCTTGGATCTGCACGCATATACGAAAATACGTTACGACGTCCTAGGCCCCTGGGTGGGGCCCGACTAGTAACCAATGCCAAATCCGGCGAAACAACTGGCCGCTGTGATACAATTGTATAATAATAATAATGCATAATACACCAGACATCACACTGGTTGAGAAAATAAGGTGATAATCATAGACATCGCAATACCAGATGATAGCAGGGTCGCCGAGAAGGAACATGAAAAATCGCAAAATACCAGGACTTAAAAATCGAAATTCAACGACTATGGCACAAACCAGCAGTGGTAATTCCAGTGGTAATTGGCACACTGGGTGCTATTCCAAAGCACTGGAATTACATTTAAAACAGTTAAAAATTGACAAAATCACCATCAGTCAAATGCAAAAAGCCGCACTGCTTGGATCTGCACGCATATTATGAAAATACGTTACGACGTCCTAGGCCCCTGGGTGGGGCCCCGACTAGTAACCAATGCCAAATCCGGCGAAACAACTGGCCGCTGTGATACAATTGTATAATAAGCTGGAGGCCAGTACAAGTTGTTCTTGACTTACAACAATCCATTTAGTGATTATTTGAAGTTACAACAGCTCTGAAAAATCATTTTTCCACACTATGACCATTACAGCATCCCCATCGTCATGTGATCAAAATTCAGATGCTTGGCAACTGGTTCATATTTATGACGGCTGCAGTGTCCTGGGGTTGTGGGATCACCTTCTGACAAGCAAAGTCAAGGGGAAGCCAGATTCACTTAACTCACTTAACGACTGCAGGGATTGACCCTAACAACTGTGGCAAGGAAGGTTGTAAAGTGGAGCAAAATTCACTTAAATATCTCGCTTAGCACATACATTTTAGGCTCAATTGAGGCTATAAGTCGAGACTAGCTGTATCTGTATTGACATTCAAAGGATTATGATATGAAGTTAGTAAAGAGCAATAGCAATAGCAATAGCAGTTAGACTTATATGCCGCTTCATAGGGCTTTCAGCCCTCTCTAAGCGGTTTACAGAGTCAGCATATTGCCCTCAACAACAATCCGGCTCCTCATTTTACCCACCTCGGAAGGATGGAAGGCTGAGTCAACCTTGAGCGGTGAGATTTGAACAGCCGAACTGCAGAACTAGCAGTCAGCTGAAGTGGCTGCAGTACTGCACCCTAACCACTGCACCGCCTCGGCTCCTAAATAGGCACATGCTCCTTAAACTGCTAATAATTCTGGTATCAAAAGTCTCCAGGCTAAATAATCAGAATTAGAATTCAAATCAGATCGTTTTATACTTTACCAACGTGTTCTGCAACATCAAAGCATTGCGTGCTTTATTTATTTCGTAGCCGACCTTTATTATTTTATATTTCATTATTGCTTTTTTTTTTTAAATAAATAAGGCGGCGAGCATATCTAATCGTCCTCCTTCCTCCTGTTTACCCCACAACAGCAACAAACACCCTGTGTGGTGAGTGTTGGGCTGAGAGAAATGACTGAGCCCAGCTTTCGTGTTGAGAATCCAAGGTCTTCGTAGCTGCAGTTTTCTTCTTCCTGTGACAGGAGGCCTTTCCCCAATTTCCCCATTCAGCTGATTGCGGGCGTTTTTCTATTTTCACCCACATGGAAGCGTGCTTTGAGGCCAGTCTGCTACCGGCCCCCTGGCCCAGATGATCCTGAGCTTACCACAAGCATCCTCCCTCCCTCCTTCAAGTCAGTTCCAGGAACAAACCGTGAGGTCAGCCGCACAGCTGAGCGGTTACAATATTTAGCTAAGGCTGCTGTTGTGGAGGCCGCTCTGCTCAACAGCTGCTGTCCAGGTGTGAGGCTTTATCGTGTTCGATTATCAGAGTGGAACCTGGCTTCCAAAGAGTTGATTTGGACAAAGGGTGCACCCGGGCCTCAAGTCTTCTGGTACAACGGGGAATATTGTGAAATCAGAATGATTTGGCAGCAGTTTGCAGATGTACATTTTTTTTAAAAAAGAAAAAGTCAGATGCATTTTTTTCTTCCTTTCAGGGAGAAGTATACTGCGGTGAGAAATAAGCTGTTTAAATATGGCTTTTGTGTTTGCAAGAGAGAGGAGAATGGGTAGTTTGGGAAGAAGGGAATTGGAATCGAGAATTATTCTTTTTTAAAATTATACTGGGAAACGCCTTACAGGAGGATGCAATCCTATAGGCCAGTGGTTCCCAAACTTGGCAACTTTAAGACTTGTGGACTTCAACTCCCAGAATTCTCCAGCCAGCAGAGTTGGCTGGAGCAGAGCTGGCTGGAGAATTCTGGGAGTTGAAGTCCACAAGTCTTAAAGTTGCCAAGTTTGGGAACCACTGCTATAGGCTACTAAGGGTCCCTGGCTAAAAAGTAAAACTTTGGAAATAATAGTGGTGTATCTTTTGCTCTAAAAAGTTGTTTTCTCCATATAGTTTAGATTACTGATAATTCATTTTGCGCAAAGAGCCTGGGATTTTCAGTATTTTCACCCTTTGAAGTCTTCTTTTTGATTTGAGATTTGAGATTTGAGAAGTTTATTTATATGCCGCCCTTTTCCCTGGGGGGACTCAGGGCGGCTTACAACTCAAAAAGGGGGGGGGGGAACAAACATTTAACACATAGGACAATACGTCATTAAAAAAAACAACATTCATACCATTCGGGTGGGTTACAGTCTTTAATCCCAGGCCTGACGGGATAGCCAGATTTTGAGGGCTGTGCGGAAGGTCTGGAGGGTGGTGAGGGTACGAATTTCCACGGGGAGATTGTTCCATAGGGTCGGAGCTGCCACCGAGAAGGCTCTCCTCCGCATGGTTGCCAGTCGACATTGACCGGCAGAGGGGTTTTGGAGGAGGCCTAATCTATGGGATCTAATAGGTCGAGTGGAGGTGATTGGCAGTAGGCGGTCTCTCAAGTAGAGACATACCGACGCACAAAACTTCATGCTTGATTTTTACACTGTGCTCAGGAGGAGCTGTGATGGATGGTGAGGTGAAGCCCTGGCATGTGAGCACACACTTCCCAGGGTCTGTGGCCCATCATCCCCAAACCATCAAGTAACTGTCCCAAAGGTGCTTTTTCAAAAGGCCACTGGTTTTTTTTTCTCCCTTTGGAAACATTTCGATTCTCATCTATGAAGCTTCTTCAGTTGAAGAAGTAAAATGTTTTCAAAGAAAAAAAATGAAAGTTCAATTGCCTTTTGAAAAAGCACCTTTGGGACAATCGTGAACTGGATGATTGAGAACCTCAAGTAACTGGTATGTCTTCCTTTGCCTTGTCCCGATGCCTCTGGAGAAATCTTGCTTGTGAGACAAGAAACAATTTTTTTGGAGCTAGCAAAGGACGCTTCCAAGAGCTTTTGCTTGGCTTTGCTTTGCTTGTGCCAAAGTACTTTGCAAACACCGCTTTCAAATATTTTCAACAGCCCTGGTGCTTATGTTATGTACGGCTGAAAGAATTGTGTAGCATGAGTAAATACGGTTTGAACAGAATTTGGTTGTTCACCAACTTCTTCCTTATTTGCCAGCCGGGAATCATGAATGTGAGAGTAGAGTGTTAAATGAATTAAAGATTTTCAGGTTTACCTTGTGTTCTGAAGTACAGCCTTTGACACACCACTCAAGGCTACTGTGGCTCTGGGGCCAATAAAACCTGCACAAAGGCAAAGGTTTTCCTATCATTCTTGTCCGACTCCTAGGGCAGAGTGCTCATCTGTTCTTGGCCGGGAGAACCAGCATTGTCTGAAGACAATTTCCATGATTGTGGTGGCCAGCATGGCTGTACACCAAAGGCTCATGGAACGCTGTTACCTTCCCACTGAAGTGGTACCTATTTATCTACTCGCATTTGCATGCTTCCAAACTGCTAGGTGGGCAGGAGCTGGGGGCAAGTAACGAGAGCTCACACCGTTGTATGAGGTTGGGACTTGAACCTGGACTGTCACCCTGGTATGTGGAGCCTGTTAAACCTTAAGATAATGGAGAACAAGGGCCCTCATCTCTGCAGTTGGAGAGGCAGCCATGACAGTGTGAGGGTTTCCAGGTTTGTGCTATGTAAAAATGCATGCAACTTCTGAATAGCCTCTACATGGGGCTGCCCTCTACATGGGGCTGCCCTTGAAGAGCGTTTGAAGACTTCAGTTAGTCCAGAATGCAGCCGCGTGAGCGATTGTGGGTGCACCTAGGTACACCCACGTTACACCTATCCTCCACGAGCTGCACTGGCTGCCCATTGGTCTCCGGACATGCTTCAAGGTGCTAGTCGTTACTTTTAAAGCCCTACATGGCATCGGACCTGGGTACCTGAGAGACTGCCTCCTGCCAATTACCTCCCAAAGACCGATTCGATCACACAGACTTGGCCTCCTCCGGATTCCATCTGCCAGCCAATGCCTGCTGGGGACCCCCTGGGGGAGAGCCTTCTCTGTTGCAGCTCCGGCCCTCTGGAACGACCTCCCTGTTGAGATCCGGACCCTTACTACCCTCCCGGCCTTCCGTAAAGCTACTAAAACCTGCCTGTTCCGGCAGGCCTGGGGCTGTTGAAGTATCCAGCCCCACTTAATTGTGAATGTTGTTGTATTTTAAATTTTGTATTGTCTTATTTATTCCCTTTCCCCTTTTACTGTAAGCTGCCCGGAGTCCTTCGGGAGTGGGCGGCATACAAAACCAATACACTCAAACTCAAACTCCATGGCTTTCCTAGGCTGTATGTGGTGCAGTACTTTCACCGTCCTGGATTCAAGCTGAATAATCTTCATCAAGCTGCCTCTGAATCCCTTGTCCTATTAGATCTCCTCTCAGTCCGACAAAGGTTTATTTCTCAGTGCTTCTGAAGGACAGTAAATATTTGATCAAATCACAGAGACAGAGAATTAGCTATAGGCTTAGATCTAGGTTCTTCAACACTTTAACTTAAATGGAAGGTTTTTTTTAGGAGGATCTTGTTATGATAATTGTAACCAGGTCACCATCTTTGGTCTCCTCCTTCCCTACTCTCTACTAGCGTGTGAATCTGGGGAGGAGGAGAAGAAAGGCCTCTCTCAATCCACTCAGAGACTTCTTCCTATTGTAGAAACGCTCCAAAGCTCTCTCTCTCTCCCTCTCTCCCAGCTGGTATTTGGCAATCTGTCCAGACACCACAATGTTTGCGTGGACTGAATCTACAGTTCAGAGCCTTGGGGAGCTCCTTATTCTCCAGGCCTTGGAGAACGCTGTTGTACTTGTTTCCCCGAAAACGGCAACAGTTAAATCTGCTGTGGGTCAGCCAGAGTCCAAATGCTGTTGTTCCTCTCTGGTGTTCAAGCTGACACAGAGCAAACGCAGAACAACTGGCTGAAATTCAGGACAATGAAATGAGGGGCAGCAGTGGGCAACTTTAGAAATACTTGTGAACAAAGTGGATTTTTCTCCAGGATTACACCTCATGCTGTCTGTTGAATAAAGTACACAATGGGTTAAAGCTCGGGTAAATGCAAGGGTCCATTACTGTAAACATGAGCAGACTTTAGATTTCCAGACCTCTTCTAGTCGTTGTAACTAGAAGCCAAACATGCTGTATGAGGAGTCTGTTAGAAATAATAACAACAATATAAAATAAATCCATCTGGTCCTTGGAATAAAAATCCACTCCCAATTATCCCCCAGTTGCTTGAATTGTATGGTACAGTATTGCTACTGTTGTTAAACACTTGGGTGTCAAAAATCATTACTGAACTATTCCAGAAGTAAAGATGTGTCTGTAGATCCTAATCTACTCTCAGTTCAGTTTTGTGCTATGTGTATTATGGATATAGAATCGTAGGACTGGAAGGAACCTTGGAGGTCTTCTAGTCCAACCCTACACCCAAGGCAGGAATCCTTATACCATCCCAGACAATGGACTGGATCACCCATGATTCTGGGAGGCAAGCTGATTAATCATTCTGTCAGGAAATTCCTCCTTATTTCCAGGGTGAATCTCCTTCTGATGAGCTTTTAACATCTAAGCAGGCTGGGCAAGTAACAGCTCGTTTTGAAAGGATATCGAAGTCACAGAGTTCTTTCTTTTTCTCAAAATAATCATTGATGCTGACTTGGAATGTGTTTGGTTTGCTTTGAACATGGTGGAAAACTCTTGTTAAGAATCGTAGGGTTCTTTAAAAAAAAATATCGTTATTAAACAGTTTGTTCCATTTTTTAACACAAATATCATCTTTGCAACATTTCCACATCGGTATGCTTCCATTATATTAAACTCTTTTTGTTTGTATATACACACACAGACATTTTCATCTACTAATACGTTAATTCACACTTATATTTCTTCTATAAATATTACTCTTTCAATATGCTAATTTGTATACAATTCGTCTTACATCTATCTGTGTACATATATTCCTCTTATAACTATTATCCTGTACTATTTTATATACAATATATCTTACATTTTCCCCCTCTTATTAATTTATGCTTATTTATATTATGCTGATCTCTTTCTTCCCTTTATGCTTTCTTATTCTTTGCATCTTTCCTCTAGCTGTTTGTACCATACATTCCATACCAAGTAATAATTAGATTCTACTTTATCTTTTATTTCTTTTGTAAGTCTGTCCTACTCAGCGCACTCTTAATATTTTTTTTAAATCACATTTTCCTCTGTTGGTATATTTTTCTTCTTCCAATTTTGCGTGTATATGATTTTTGCTGCAGTTGTTACATGTAATATTAAGCATTGCATTTTTTTTTCTCATAGTTCCCTGTAATTATCCCTAATAAAATAATTTTGGTTTTAGCTGATTGTGTAGTTATCTCTTCCAGCCGGTTTTTTTATTCTTTTCCAATATGCCCAAGAATTGTAGGGTTACACCAGTGGTGGGAATCAAATAATTTAACAGCCGGTTCTCTGCCCTAATGACCAGCTGGGTAGGCATGGCTCAGTGGTCATGTGACTGGGTGGGCATGGCCAATGCAACATCACTCACGTCGATGGGCGCTTTGCCTTAGCTGTTACAATGGTAATAAGGGTTAACCGGAGAGGCAGTTTCTGTAAGCAATAAAGGTTAGGCTAGAAACAACACCAGAATGTTTCCTTCCTGCCTTCCTTACAGGATTAGCCCTGTAAAGTGGGGAAAAACAAAAGGAGATTTCTTCCAACAACCGGTTCTCTGAACTGCTTAGAAAGTTAACAACCGGTTCTCCCAAATAGGTGCGAACTGGCTGAATCCCACCACTGGGTTACACCTTCATAAATTGCCTGAGAACTGAGTTGCACTAGAGTCTGGAGGACTGAAGTCTTCCAAATATCTATCATCTATCTATCTATCTATCTATCTATCTATCTATCTATCTATCTATCTATCTATCTATCTATCTATCTATCTATCTATCATTCTATCTATCTATCTATCTATCTCTATCTCTATCTCTATCTCTATCTCTATCTCTACCTCTACCTCTACCTCTACCTCTACCTCTACCTCTACACCTACCTACCTACCTACCTACCTACCTACCTACCTACCTACCTATCATCTATCTATCTATCTATCTATCTATCTATCTATCTATCTATCTATCTATCTATCTATCTATCTCTATCTCTCTATCTCTATCTATCTATCTATCTATCTATCTATCTATCTATCTATCTATCTATCTATCTATCTATCTATCTATCTATCTATCTATCTATCTATCTATCTATCTATCTATCTATCTGAATTTGGTATTTTTTTTCCCTGGTCCCAACCCCTGGTTTATGGAGTGGCCCTTTACATAACCATCCAAAGTTCGTATGCGTCCCAGAAAGTATTATGTCTCTCTCCAACGCAGGGAGAAAGACACTTTTCGTCCCAGGCCCTTGGACTGGGAGGCCTGTCTCTTCCGATCAGTGGGAATTCCCAAAAGCAATTTCAAGGTGTCTGTATGGTGTGATCTTTTCCCACGTGATCCTGAACTGGCTGGAGCCCTCTTGTGACAGGCAGCCTTTATCCTTCTTAACAGAAACATCCGCAGCTGCACCACAGCAGGCGCCAGGCCTTGGGGAGTTTCTCCATCACAGCCTGACAGCTGTGTCCCCTTGCCTTTATCGGCTGGCTTCATCCTTCAGTCACAGGGTGAATGTACTGGATGCAATCCTTGATGAAGCAGCCTGCAAGTGCTGCTTCCTCCCTCAGAGTCTATCTTCCACTGCTACTCGGTGTCCTACAGTTTATCTGTGGTCAGCCTTCTTACCCATTTCCTGCCAGCTGCTACTGGTCTTTTAGTCACATCGCATTAGCATGTAAGCATGAAAGCTTTGACTGCAACTTTGAGTTATTGGAACTTCCATCTAGGCAGAGGACTTCCTACAGCTCAACAGCATATTATCGGCCAGTCTTTATCATTTGGGCTTCTTTTCGTTCTTAACAGCCTCTTCAAATTGGACAACTTGGCAAAGACCGAGGGCATTCGTGGCCTTAAGTAGCTCTGTGTCTGCCTAAGCATCCAATGGCACATTTTCAATCCGAAACCCTTCCAATGTGCTGGGTCTGTAGTTTCCTGGATCTCCAGGCAATAGTACGGAGATCGTTCGGTTTAGAAGGATATTGTATGCTGTCTTCTCTTTTCAGGGGTTGTTAAGGATCTTTACTGGAAGATACAAGGAGATGCTATGGTTTGATTGACTTGAAGGGGTCTTTCCCACTATGGTATCCTTCAGATGAAGCGTGGTCTATCTGGACGTCAACAGAATGAAGACGTTTTGGGAACTGGAATTACTGGATCAGTGGGGCAGAAGGGGAAGACAATTCAAGTAGTCTGATTAATGAGATCCAGCACATGCTGGCTCAAAAGTTATCCTTTTATGTGCTTGTATCAGTTATGTTTCTAGGCTCCTAGTACAAATATGTGTTTTGGGGTTTTGGAATGCCATTGCTTCTTTTCCTGGGGGGGGAAAAGAGGTTGGGGCAATCAGTTGTGAAGAAGCATATAGAGCCGAGGTGGCGCAGTGGTTAGAGTGCAGTACTGCAGGCCACTTCAGCTGACTGCTATCTGCAGTTCAGCGGTTCAAATCTCACCGGCTCAAGGTCGACTCAGCCTTCCATCCTTCCGAGGTGGGTGAAATGAGGACCCAGACTGTGGGGGGCAAGTTGCTGACTCAATTTGCTAAAAAATTTGTAAACCGCTTAGAGAGGGCTGAAAGCCCTATGAAGCGATATATAAGTCTAATAAATAATAAATAATAAATAATAATAATAAATAATAAATAATAAATAATAAATAATAAATAATAAATAATAAATAATAAATAATAAATAATAAATAATAAATAATAAATAATAAATAATAAATAATAAATAATAAATAATAAATAATAAATAATAAATAAATAAATAAATAAATAAATAATAAATAATAAATAATAAATAAATAAATAAATAAATAATAAATAAATAATAAATAATAATAAATAATAAATAAATAAATAATAAATAAATAATAAATAAATAATAAATAAATAATAAATAAATAATAAATAAATAATAAATAAATAATAAATAAACAAATAATAAATAAATAATAAATAAATAATAAATAAACAAATAATAAATAAATAATAAACAAATAATAAACAAATAATAAACAAAGGACCCAGACTGTGGGGGCGATATGCTGACTCTGGAAACCGCTTAGAGAGGGCTGAAAGCCCTATGAAGCGGTATATAAGTCTAACTGCTATTGCTATTGCTAAGCAATACAGAGAAAGCATTGGGAAAGTTCTTTTCATCCTCTTGATAAACAAGATGCTTCCACTCTCATTTTCAGCCGCATTTGTGTGTGTGTGTGTGTGTGTGTGTTGGTCTATTTTTAATTTTTTCGAGGTGTTAAATTGGGATGCTGATACAATTTCATTTGCTCACAGTCAACCTGCAAACCGATCCAAAAAAATAATCTATCTTAGCATACTCTGGTGCTTTCTGAAAGTAAATGTGCCCAGAACTCAAGAAGTGAAGCTTTTTTTGCTGCACGGAACAGTAGCTGAAGGTGTATGGCAATCCCAGGATTTTTTAAAAAAAGGGGGGAAACAGATGCCAATATTGTTGCTCAGTGGTAAAGATCACTGGGTCATTTGGGACAAATCATGACAACTCGGGCTGCAATTTTAGCTCTATCGCGGACATGGGAACAGCCTCCCTCTTTTGAATGTCTGCCTCTCAGGCAGTTGCTGGAAACACAATAACCTTGCCAGGAAAAATATGGCAGCTTCTCAAAGGCCTGCTAGTGTATGTCAGGTCTAGGCAACTGTTAATTGGTCTGTGTAATAAAATGGCAAATTTATTTATGGAGCTGTGGCTACAGCTGGAAGAACACCATAAGCCTGGGAGGCTGCTATTCCCTCTTTCTTAGTAATATACTTTGATTTGCTGCAGTTCATTCCCCCTCTGCAGCCTGCTTCTTGGAGATAACACAAAGCCCTTGCCAGAGTGGTTGATAACTAAATGTACAAAGCGTGACATTCTCCCAGATATAGAGTACTCTACACGGACACTTTCCCTTTCCTATCAGAGCCCAGGACCCAGAGTTGACTAAGGGCAAATAAGTTGCAAGGGGTTCATTCGGAAGACAGCCAAGGAACTGCACTAGGAACATTTCGGCAGGGCGTGCTGTATCTTCTAAAAGAGTGCAGGCTGTAAAACACACACACACACACACACACACACGCACGCACACACGCACGCACGGACACGCATCATGAAGACTGTAGGTTTTCAATAGTTACATAGAGTATCCTTCCTTCAGTTTCTCTGATTCTTACAGGGACTAATCCAGTGGTGGGTTTCAAAAATTCGAACCTACTCTGTGGGTGTGGCCTCCTTTGTGGGAGTGGCTTGCCACCCATGTGACCGGATGGGAGTGGCTTGCTGCCCATGTGACCGGATATGAAGATGCTGACGAGCATACAAAAAAAAATTGTACTTCAATGTTTTAATGATTGACGAATGATGAAATATTTGTGTTTTTTAAAAGAAATAAAAAGTATTCTTAAAAAAAAAAAAAGATGCCGACGACACTTGTCAGAACCACCTTAAATTACCTCACACACAGCACTGGCATGCATAAGAATATGATGTAAACTTGTTTCTTAAAAGGCATCTTTGGTTTGCGTTAAAACAACTTCAACACACGCAATGTTCTAATTGCACCACAAACGCGGTAGTCATCCTTAGCTTTCACAGAGGCACTGAGTTTTATAAATAGGAGCCTGATAGTGTAGAATAATCATATCCAAGGACCAGTGGTGGGTTTCAAAAAGTTTTGGAGCCTCTTCTGTAGGTGTGGCCTGCTTTCCGGGTCCACTGGTGGAACCTCTTCTAACCGGTTCGGTAGATTTGACCAACCGGTTCTATTGAATAGGTGTGAACTGGTAGGAACCCACCTCTGAATACAATCTTATAAATCACCATAAGAAATATTACTGTAGAATTATATGACCACAGAACTGATCAGTAAGTAGTCAATAAATTATAAGAATCTGATAACGTTATGCTTCCATTAATATGTTATGGATTAAAAAAAATACAGAGTAATAGAGGGAATGAGAAGGATAACACAATTCCATCAAAATATTGGGTTTGGAATGAGATAAATCATAAGATTTATCTCATTCCAGGATTCTCCCCCCCCAAAAAAAAATTACAATAAAATAAAATGATAGATAAATAAAATATTTGGAAAAATAGAAGAAACATATGTCATTTTGACATATGGCAATTATTGTACATTTTAAGTGACAATATTATAAGTCTAAGAAAATTTAGTAAATAGGCAAACAGAATATTTAGGAAGTTTAGGCTTAACATTTAGAGACAGTCTTTATGATACTGAATTAGCAATGCCCTCCCTCTCTTTTAAGTGGTCCTTATTTTAAACAGCTTTATGGCAGGTAAGTTTAACACAGCCATTTATATCAGTGATCCACAACGTTGCCAACTTCTAGATGCGTTGACTTCAACTTCCAGAATTCTCAACGATAGGTGTGCCAGCTGGAAAAGTTGAAGTTCACCAGTGGTGGGTTTCAAAAATTGTTCAAACCTACTCTGTGGGTGTGGCCTCCTTTGTGGGAGTGGCTTGCTGCCCATGTGACCGGATATGAAGATGCCGACAGCACTTGTCAGAACCACCTTAAATTACCTCCCACACAGCACTGGGATGCATAAGAATAGGATGTAAACTTGTTTTTTAAAAGGCATCTTTGGTTTGCGTTAAAACAACTTCAACACACACAATGTTCTGATTGCACCACAAATGCAATAGTCATCCTTACCTTCCACAGAGGCACTGAGTTTTATAAATAGGAGCATGAGAGTGTAGAATAATCATATCCAAGGACCAGTGGTGGGTTTCAAAAAATCTTGGAACCTCTTCTGTAGGTGTGGCCTGCTTTCCAGGTCCACTGGTGGAACCTCTTCTAACCGGTTCGGTATATTTGACGAACCGGTTCTACCGAATAGGTGCGAACAGGTAGGAACCCACCTCTGACTCACACAGACAATTCCACTTTTTCAATATAAAGAACCTAAGCTTCTTTATAATGGTAGAGTTTTTACTGTTGTAACCTTTCTTTTCACAGAGTTAGAAAGAAGCGTAGGCATACTCAGATCTCCACTTCGATTGATGGTAGGAGTTAACTCTGTATCTCCATCCCTTTATGCCTCAACTTCTGTGCTAAGTGAACTTCTAAGTTCTAACTTTGTTCCTCAAAAGCTTTTTGACCAAACATGGCTCCGTTCCATGTCGCTGAAACATGTTACACAGGTGGCCCTTGAATTTTGACCGTATTTAAGCCTGGAATTATGCTCTTAAGTCATGCTGGTTAACTGGTTCATCATATGATCGTGTCTGATTTTATAATCTTTTTTTTGTGGTGGGTGTGAACCGAATGGCTTGGTCATAAAGCAAATGCCATGGTCATTAAACAAATCCATTGTCTGCAGTGGGAATGAAACTGGCCCTCAGCCAGGGGTGGGTTCTGGCTTCTTTTACTGCCTGTTCGCTCAATGATGCACTTCGGGTGCGTGCTATGTGTGCATGCAGAAGCAAAAAACAAGATGGTGGCGCCTATGGCCCCACTGATAGAACCAGTTTGGGTCCTTGGGCGGCCAAGTTACTGCTTACTCGTCCGAACCGGTCCAAACCGATAGGAACCCATCTTTGCCCTCAGCCACACTTTGTATAACTTAAACCAGGGGTCCCCAACCTCCAATCCGTGGACCGGCACCGGTCCAGGACGTGCCAGGAACCGGGCCACACAAACAAGCAGAGCCTTATCTATGGGATACAGCGGACACAAAACCACACCCCCTCCGGTCCACGGAAAAAAAACCCCCCTCTCCATCGAACTGGTCCCTGGTGCCCCAAAGGTTGGGGGGCACTGACTTAAACAAAAGGGGTTCACTGACTGTAATAGAGAAAAGGTTTTATTCAAGTCTCCTGTCACTTGCTGAATCAGTGCTACTGCTTCCTTCAAGGGTTAGTTTGGCCCTCATTAAAAAAATAATAATGAATAATTCTACATGAACATACAATTCGAATTTGTGGAAATGTTTAAACGGTGGGTGCTTTCTAGGTAACTCTTCATCGTTAGAAGAACCATGCCATCTCCAATGTAATTTTTGTTTTACAAAATGTCAACTCATGTGTTTAGCTAGCGGAATTGTGCGTATTACACGGGAAGAGAAGAAGCGTTGGATTTAGACAACTGTTCACTCTAGAACAGTTGACCTGGGTACTTGAGAGACCGCCTGCTGCCAATTACCTCCCGAAGACCCGTTAGATCACACAGAGTCGACCTCCTCCAGGTTCCGTCCACCAGCCAATGCCACCTGGCTACTACCTGGGGGAGGGCCTTCTCTGTGGCGGCTCCGGCCCTTGGAACGAACTCCCCACGGAGATTCGGACCCTCACCTCTCTCCAGGCCTTCTGGAAAGCCGTCAAAACCTGGCTGTGCCGGCAGACCTGGGGTTGATGAGTTCACCTCCCCTCTCGACTTGTATGGTTGTATGATTCTTGTTTATTTTAATCACGTGTATTGTGTTTTATGTTCCCTTTTCCCCCTTTGAGTTGTTCGCCGCCCTGAGTCCCTCCCAGAGAAGGGCAGCATACAAATAAACTAAATCTTAATCTTAAATCTTAATCTAGAAGAAGCAGTTGTACAAGTTACTACCCGCTTTTAATCTTAAAAATATAATTGGAGCTTCATCTCTTCTCTTATAGTCATCCAAGACCATGTGATGAACAGGAAGGCCTATATCCCCAGCTTCCTTTTGGGTGCCGTTGGGTTCCAGGTGGAATTTGGAGTTGTCCCTGAGGTACACACTTTGACAATTGGTTCCAAATTCCTTTCAAGATTATAGACATGTGCATCAGAGTAGTATTTACTTACCTTCCTGTTCTGACCCCCCTTCTTCGCTCGTTCACAAATGACAGTCACATGAAGCTTGCAAAAGAAAGCCTTTATTAGTCCCGGCTCACACTGGCTGCGAGCCCAAAATAAACATAGGTAAAGTCTCTGGCAAAAAGGTTACGCAGCAAAATGCAAAAACAAAACTCTTACAGCAAACCAGGTTTTCAGAAAGCAAAATCACTTATCCAAGTGTCCCTTTGAATCAGGTTTACAGAAAGCAAATCACTTATCCAAATGCATCTCACGAACAACGAACCACGATCCATGAACGACGAACCACGAACGAACGTTGACTTCTGCAACTCAGGCGTGGCACCATCCGTCTTTTATCTGCAGAAGAGGACACTAACGAGCAACAGCTGCTCATTATTCCTGCATCCCGACTCAACTCACAACTCACAACTCACTTCTGCTGAGTCACAACACCTTCCCTACCAGTTCGCTTTGTTCGCAGTTGCCACCTCCGCCCATGGACTCAGCCTTCTGTGCATGTCCTTTTGGCAAAAAAATTGGCCTAAATGGGATGCCATAGGGCCGGGGCAAGTGGGCAGGGCCACTCATGATTTCCGCTACCAGTTCGGGCGAACCGGTCTGAACAGGTAGAACACCACCTCTGATGTGCGTGTATGGTATATGCAATAATATTTCTCAAAGATGCTCCGTATCCATGCAATAATATGGTTCTGCAATGCTTTGAACTCTTTTGGAAGATTCTTAACTAAAAAAATGTGAAAGTAG
Source organism: Thamnophis elegans (assembly GCF_009769535.1). Classification (NCBI taxonomy): domain Eukaryota; kingdom Metazoa; phylum Chordata; class Lepidosauria; order Squamata; family Natricidae; genus Thamnophis; species Thamnophis elegans. The sequence goes on along the minus strand of NC_045543.1, from coordinate 4,275,024 downwards.
TGGAAAATGCACTTATCATTTAAGCCGTGCCTGTTCTGTATTAATGCTGGCTTGACTGTAAGCTGCTTTAAGAAAATTCTTTTAGGACTCAAATAATTGACAACACTTTGCAGTCTGGACTGCATGCTACCACCGCTTCTTAACTTAATCAGCTGTCTTGCTTCTGCACCTGGAAAGCAATAACCAATTCCTTCCCATTGGCAAATTTCTCTCTGCGTGTGTGTGTGTGCATTTGTTCTCCCACCAAGCAAAGTTAAAATCTTAAAATGCATGTATATGCAAGCAAATTGGTTTTTCCCTTTCTTATGCCTTATTGCTTTCTATAACCCCCTTTAGCAGTGGTGGGTTTCAAAAATTGTTCGAACCTACTCTGTGGGTGTGGCCCCCTTTGTGGGAGTGGCTTGCCACCCATGTGGCCAGATGGGAGTGGCTTGCCGCCCATGTGACCGGATATGAAGATGCCGACGACACTTGCCAAAACCACCTTAAATCACCTCACACACTGCACTGGCATGCATAAGAATAGGATGTCAACTTGTTTTTTAAAAGGCATCTTTGGTTTGCGTTAAAACAACTTCAACACACGCAATGTTCTGATTGCACCACAAACGCAGTAGCCATCCTTACCTTTCGCAGAGGCACTGAGTTTTATAAATATGAGCATGATAGTGTAGAATAATCATATCCAAGGACCAGTGGTGGGTTTCAAAAAATCTTGGAACCTCTTCTGTAGGTGTGGCCTGCTTTCCGGGTCCACTGGTGGAACCTCTTCTAACCAGTTCGGTAGATTTAACGAACCGGTTCTACCGAATAGGTGCGAACTGGTAGGAACCCACTCTGCCCTTTAGGATGAATGCATATAAACTATACAATGGTTATCTCAGTTGCCTTAACAACAGGTTGTTTTGAAACCTGCTGGAAACTTTTTTTTAAACTGTTACAGTATTCTTTGAGTGTCCTAAATTGTGTGCTTTAAAAACAACAACAACAACAACTAGACTCCGTATCATCGTTTTCCCACTTTCCTGGGGGATATAAGTGTTTCCCCCTCTCTAAATTAATAGAAGGCAATGTCATCAATTTATGTCTTCCTGAAAAAGTTGCTGCCTTGTTATGGAAACTTCTGGATATGTCTCCGAGGATTAGTAAATCCCCAGAAATTTAGGGTGGGTTTGTTTTTCTAAAGAAATATCAGGAATGTGAGTGAAGTGTGACATACCTCTACAATCTGGGCAGTAAGAAACTGACTGATAAGCGGAGCCAAAATCTGTGAGATTTACACGGGGTAGCTCTAGCCCAAATCAGCCCTTTTTTTAAATTTAATAAGTGCTGCCACGACTGGCCTTAATTTATCCCTTTAATTCAATGGACTGAACTGCTTTTTTTTTACAACTGGAAACCTACATATTTTGCTTTACCTTTTCCACGTCCTACCTTTGTTATTTTCACAAATAACTCAAGGCAGTGAACATATCCAACACATGTTCTTTCTGTTTTCCCCACAACAACAATTACCCTGTGAGGTGAGTTGATCTAAGGGAGAGTGACCGGCCCAAGGTCACTCAGCTGCCGAATGCCTTTCTTTTTGAAGTAGCTGAAAGAAACACTAAAATCACTGCTATGTTTTCTCCTTTTATATATCAGAAGGACTGTCAGCCTCTGCTCCGCTGCTGCTTCGGCTGGGGAGGGGGGGACATGGTATTTGGGAGGGGAATCATGATGTGCTGGAGGAAGATTCTAGACGCTGACCTGCCCATCTTACTGCGCATGTGGAGGAAGGGAGTTTCCCGCCAAGGTTAACTGTCCGGCATTCCATCCTGGTGATGTCTTTTGAAGTTATCTCCCACCTGACAGTTGGGTGAATTATAATTGGACTATGGACTGGGGTGCCAAGGGGAGGGGATTGAACTATACATGATATTCTTCGCTTTCGCGCCTAAGTAACCAGATTCAGCTTAGCTTTGCTACTGTTCGTTTATAATTAGTAAAAGTACACTTGATTTCAAACAAATGGAGTTGAGTGGTTTCTTTCCTGATTACTAAATGAAGGGGCTTCTGACAAGGACATACATGGTTCCTTTTATATATCAGAAGGACATGATGTTCTGATAAGAGTCAGTGGCAAAGATAGTTTAAAAATTTTTGAAAATTTGAAAGGGGACTGATACTGTTTCCTCAAATTGTACATATTTTGGGACAAAGCTTCAGGACCCCCCACCCTGTGCTGCGTAGGTTCCTGTAGGCCATATTGAAAATGGAGTATTGATCGAGTTGTGTAAGATTCTCTCTTATTGATTCAGACATTTCACAAAGCCATTATTTGATGGCTTATGCAAGCCACAAATGGTCAGGTTTGCTCCCATTAGCATGCCATAAGCCGGTGATGGCTAACCTGTTTGTCGTTGCGCGCCGAAAGCAGGTACAATGCACAATGTGTGTGCAACACCCCATTGTGTGCCCTGCCCCCTGCACATGTACCCATGACCTCCACGTGCTCCCCCTCCCCCCATGCATGCACAACCCCCCCCCCCCCCCCAGCACCCTGTTTTGGGCCTACTAGGCCTCCCTGCAGCTTCCTGGAGCAAAATGCCCCACGCCCCCACGCAAGTGTGTGCGGGCCCCCGCGCATGCACACACCTCTCCCTCATGCCCCCTGCCCCCCATGCATGCCCGACAGAGACCCAAAAATATCAGCTGGCAGGTGGGAGATATGTGCGCATGTGTGGTGAAGCTGAGCTGGAGTGACGGCTTGCATGCCCGCAGAGAGGGGTCTGCGTGCCACCTGTGGCATGTGTGCCATTGGTTCACTGTCACGGCCATAAGCCATGCTTTACAAATCAAGCAAATGGCTGGATTCAGACGGCATCCAAGCCAACCATAGTTTGTCTTTCTGCAACGTATGAATTAGACGTGCATTCAGGTTATGTAATTCCCTCACCCGATAACTCTGATTTTGGCCCACCTCTGCCTTTCAAGGCATTGACTATTGAAATAGTTTTCCTCATCTGAGTTTTCTCCTCCTTTGCTGATGCTCCCTTTGAGACATTTTAAGGTATTTCATTATCAGGTGCATTGCTTGCTTTTGTTATTATTAACCTCGTGGAGCAGGGGTGGGTTTCAACCGGTTCGCGGCGGTCCCCGCGAACCGGTTGGTCGGTGAACCCGGAAGTAAGTAACTTCCGGGAACGGCGAAGGGCCCACCCGCCTGCCCGTGCTCCTTACCCGGTTTTGACGAATTCTGCGCTTCCACGCATGCGCAGGACACATACAGTGCCTGCGCGATCCTCCAGGAGCAGCTGGAGCATCGCACAGATGCTAGTACGCATGCACGCACTGCGCGTGTGCACGAGGACGCTGCCGGCCCCGTTCCAACCGAACCGGTTGGAACGGGGCGAGAAACCCACCCCTGTCGTGGAGTTTTAGTTATGAAGATGGAAAAGGGAGCTTCAAACGCCGTGAGCTGATTTTTGCAGAATCCGCAAACAATCCAGGAAAATGGAAACACAAAATTGTTTCCAACCAGAAACAGAGAGGTTGTGGTCTCTGCCAAAACTTTTGTCTTCTGCTTAGATGTTTAAAAGCACGATGGTTAATTCAGAAAATGCAGTTCTGCTATACAAGGATTTTAAAAAAAAATCCAGGTTAGGTGATAATGACTATGCATTGCATATTAAGTTCCTTGAGTTTGATGTGAGCGCTGATGCTTAGGTACCTGTAAAGCAGGGGTGGGTTTCTCGCCCCGTTCCAACCGAACTGGTTGGAACGGGGCCGGCGGCGTCCTCGTGCACGCGTGCAGTGCGTACATGCGTACTAGCATCTGCGCAATGCTCCAGCTGCTCCTGGACGATCGCGCAGGCGCTGTATGCATCATGCGCATGCGTGGAAGCGCAGAACTCGTCAAAACCGAGTAAGGACCGTGGGCGGGCGGGCGCACCCTTCGCCGTTCCCGGAAGTTACTTACTTCCGGGTTCGGCCACCAACCGGTTCGCAGGGACCGCCACGAACCGGTTGAAACCCACCCCTGCTGTAAAGGTAGGGATGTTGTTGTATTGACCTTAGCACTCAGGATTGATTAGAATTGAGTAAGAGTGATGAGCTAAAAGGTTCATAGTAAACCAATTTAAAGTGTGATTATGAAGGGGCTGAGATATAGCATGCGTAATTTTTTCCCCTTGCATACAGCGAATGATCAGTTGTCTAGGACAAAGGAACAGGTACAAGGAACAGCTGAGAAAGAAAAGAGATCAATAGACCACATGAAGAATCTTTTATGAAAGATAGAATCCCTTTGTACATAATTAAAGGTAAAAGTAAAGGTTCCCCTCGCACATTATGTGCTAGTTGTTTCCGACTCTAGGGGACAGTCCTGATCTCCGTTTCAAAGCCGAAGAGCCAGCGCTGTCCGAAGACGTCTCTGTGGTCATGTGGCCGGCATGATTAAACGCCAAAGCCTGTTACCTTCTCACCAAAGGTGGTTCCTATTTTTTTACTTTCATTTTTACCTGCTTTCAAACGGCTAGGTTGGCAGAAGCTGGGACAGGTAACGTGAGCTCACTCCGTTACGCAGCGCTAGGGATTCAAACGACTGAACTGCCAACCTTTCTTATCGATAAGCTCAGCGTCTGAGCCAATGAGCCCTTATTGTACATAACTATCCTACCCTAAACTGCAATTATGAATATATAATAAAATCAGCTCCTCCCCAAATATATTTACCTGACTACCGAGGGGAAGGAAATACAGCAGAATACAGAAGCAAAGAAAATGGGGCATTTGACTGTAAAATGACGATTTGGAAAGTTTACATTTCAAATACTCGAGTGAGAAAGTTAAATCTGTGGCGTGCCAAATATCTTTTTATAGTATCAGTGAAGAACAAGACTCTTTGAGTAAAGAAAAGCCAACAGTAGGTTGCAGAAATAATTAAAAAAAAAAAGACCCAATCAGCTGAACTGAGAAACAGGAAACGATGGCCTGATTCCGATGATCCTTTTCATCAATGTATCTAACTTCCTCTTTTGTTCTTCATGATGTTGAGCAATCAAATCAGGAAATCTCCAGATGTAGCCATGGTTTTTGCCAAAATAGAGAACCGAGGCTATGGAATTTGAGAACCAGCCAAATTTAACATTGATCACGAGCAGTTAGCCATAATTTGGACGAAGAGGAAAAGGGCGATTTATAGAAATATGCCAAACTCAAACATGCTCGAGAAATAGATTTGGTTTGGAAATCTCTGAAACATCCCCTTCCTATCATTTCCCCCTAGAGACAATGCTGCTCTCAGTGCAGCTCAGGGATGCCCCAAATGGTTCTTTCCCCAAGTTCATCTGGTTTGCATATCCCTAGGATTGATTGACACCTCTAGTATGATTGCTGCTTTCTGTGAAGAACTGATAAAAGGCCCAATATATATGCAGACATCCATCTTATGTTTATCTATACTGGCCAGGAGCTTTTGAGTTGATACTGGAAAGCTTAGCTCTTTATGGGTAAAGGCATCTATGGTTAATCGTAATTCTAGTTGTTAATTTAGAACTAACGTATGACTTAAGATTCCACAGGTAGAACCTAAACTATCTTGCCCCATCAAACCTCTGCTTTTTAGATTCCAGCACATTCATTTCTGTCCCTAATGAATACCGTGGCACGACAAAACCGCGGTCCACTAAAGCGCGCCCGATTAAAGTGCGTCGCTGACATCATTAGCAGCGCGACAACAATGACCGCGGAGAAAAAAGGGCGCTTTAAAAAGCGCTTTTAAAGCAAGCCGATTCACGTAAAGGTAAGGGTTCGGGTTCGGGTTCGGGTTAGGGTTAGGTTAAGGGTTAGGGTTAGGGTTAGGATTAGGTTTAGGGTTAGGTTTGGGGGGGTTAGGTTTAGGTTTACGTGTTAATTTTAGCTTTACCGCTCACAGCGTGCTTTTTTCATCGCGCTGTGATGACGTCAGGTACGCGGTTTCGTCGAGCGCGCTTTAGTCAACCGCGGTTTTGTGGTGGAACCAATGAATACAGCAGAATTAGCCAAGCTAAGCAGATCATTTTTTGGGGGGGGGTGGGAGATCATGGAAGAGAAGTCCCAATTGCAGGGAAGATAAAAGTATAATAAAACAAACACCTTTCTCCTAGTGCACAGCGACTGCCAAATGCTGATGCCACAGTTCCCTATCGACCCATATGCCTGGCTCCTCTCCAGGCGCAAGGCCGGGGCTGCCGAAAACAGTGGTGATTAATCAGTTCAGCCGTGAGCCATACAAGCACAGTTAACGCACCTGTTATTTCAATAAACCGAGCTTTAACTGTTCCACTTTAAAACCCAATGAAGCAAACAATGAGATGACACAGATGTAGGCAGCAAAAATATGACAGGGTGGGAAATTAACCTCTGTACTAATGAAGATTTTTGTGACATTAATACAGTATTTCTATATGCTGTAATAGAGAACCCATCTTACAAATACATTGGGTACCCACAAGTTGTTAATAAATTAAACTGTCCTTAATGTCTATGGAGATTCTCAGTCATCCAGGTCATGGTTGTCCCAAGGGGGCTTTTTCAAGCGGCAACTGGATTTTCTGGATTTTCTTTCACTTCCTACCCAAGAAGATTCTCCAATTACCTCCCTAAGACCCATTAGATCCCACAGACTAGGCCTCCTCCGAATTCCATCCACCGGCCAGTGTCGACTGGCAACGCCCCGGGGGAGGGCCTTCTCTGTGGCTGCTCCGGCCCTCTGGAATGATCTCCCCGTTGAGATCTGGACCCTCACCACCCTTCCGGCTTTCCGCAAAGCCACTAAGACCTGGTTGTTCCGGCAGGCCTGGGGCTGTTGAATTTCCAGCCCCATCCGAGGTTGTGACTGTTGTTGTATTTTTAAATTGTTTGTCTTTTATTTTCTTATTTGTACCCCCTTCCCCTTCTGATTGTTAGCCGCCCTGAGTCTCTCGGGAATAGGGGGGCATACAAACTGAATAAACTAAACTACTACTACTAGCTCTGACTGGATGGTGGGGAATGGAAGGATCTTCCACACCCATTTGCACCATTCAGGTGACCCTGATGATACAGATAAACCTCCAGGTGATTTTAACAGCTCTCCAAAAGAATGTGTGTGTGTGAGAGAGAGAGACAGAGAGAGAGACAGAGAGAGAGAGAGAGACAGAGAGAGACAGAGAAAGAGAAAGAGAGAGAGAGAGAGAGAGAGAGACAGAGAGAGACAGAGACAGAGAGAGACAGAGAGAGACAGAGGGACACAGAGAGAGAGACACAGAGAGAGAGAGACAGACAGACAGAGAGAGACAGAGAGAGAGAGAGAGAGAGAGAGAGAGAGAGAGAGAATATGATGAAATGAAATGCTTTCAGATTAAAGGCTCCTTCTCATCTCTAGTGAAAAGCATTGTGTAGCTGTTGGCTTTTCCCTCCTTAGTAGAATTGTTCATGATATGAAAAAAAAAAGTTGGAAAAACAGTGGATAATTCAGGGAGGGTAAAAAGTGGGCAATATAATTCTGCAGACCTTAAAGCAGAAGTTTGCACATAGAAGTTTTGTGTGATGCCCTCCAAGGACTCATGACATACCGAAAAGCAAGATAAATGGACACTTGTTTTATTTATTCAGGAATTCACGGAGGAAACTAAAAAGAGCAAAACTGGCTAAAGCTAAGGGGTACATGAGTGCAGGGTCATATTTTCTGTAAAAGTCTAATTAGTTAGATAACTCTGGTGAGCTACTATAAGTTCAACTATATACAGTAGGGAGTGCTATTTATTTATATATTCTTTGTTATTCAGAAAACTGAACAAATGATGGTAATGTTAGACACGTGCTAACAAGAATTTAGCATAACTAAAATTGCTATTTGACTGAGGAAAGACATCTCTACGGTATCCATAATTATTACAGGGCAAGTAGTCAGGTTATTTGGGAGCAGTCAGGAATCCATGTTTATCTATTGGGTAAAAATTACATTTCAGTGAACAAGCAATGTGCCTCAGCACAGTTTTTCCTCTTAGATTCTTATAATAAGCCAAGATGTTCAGAGGTGGCTTGCTGCCAGTTTTAAGAGCCGAGGTGGCGCAGTGGTTAGAGTGCAGCACTGCAGGCTACTTCAGCTGACTGTTAGCTGCAGTTCGGCGGTTCAAATCTCACCGGCTCAAGGTAGACTCAGCCTTCCATCTTTCCGAGGTGGGTGAAATGAAGACCCAGATTGGTGGGGGCGATATGCTGACTCTGTAAGCCGCTTACAGAGGGCTGAAAGCCCTATGAAGCGGTATAGCAATAGCAGTTAGACTTATATACCACTTCATAGGGCTTTCAGCCCTCTCTAAGCGGTTTACAGAGTCAGCATATCGCCCCCAACAACAATCCGGGTCCTCATTTTACCCACCTCGGAAGGATGGAAGGCTGAGTCAACCCTGAGCCGGTGAGATTTGAACTGCCGAACTGCCCAACTGCAGAACTGCAGTAGCCTGCAGTGCTGCATTTAACCACTGCGCCACCTCGGCTCCTCGTATATAAGTCTAACTGCTATTGCTATTGCTATTGCTACTACCGGTTTGCAACCTGCATGCGTGTGCTGTTCAATCTAAATTGTTCTTCGAGCATGCAAGAACAATTTACAATGAAATGAGCACGCACAGTCACTACAAACCCAAATTGCGGTGGTGAGGGAACCGGTTTGGGGGTGTGGCAGGCAGGCCTGGGTCACTGCTGGTTCTGCGACCCAGGCCTGAATTCCACAACCAGTTCGGCCGAACCGGACCGAACCGGGAGCAACCCACCTCTGAAGAGGATCTACTTTATGTTTTTTTTCCTGTTGTATTTCCCCTCTCATTTTAAGCACTTTTTATGCATAGTTTTTAATCTATATTTACATTATAGTTATCTTTGTATTTTGTCTCTCTTCTTTTTCTGTTTTCTTTAAAAGCAGAAAAGAAAAGAAAAAGAAAAGCAGAGGATCCACTGTAGAAATACTGGCTACATGTGAATATGAGCCCAATTAGTTATCACTTTATCGATATAATGATGGAGGCTACATCTCTAATATACTCAAGATCAATGTATTTTTGGGCTTCCAGGAAATGGAATCATGTCCTCAAATTAATGCAACAAATTATGACAAGTATTTGCTGAGCATTTACCAAGGGTCTGCTATTTGAAGTTCCATTCAAAATATTGAAAGCTTGATAAATCAGTAGCTGTGTGCCGTAACTGGTAAACACATTCCCACTACAGAGTCCTCTTTAAAAGGTCAGGGTAGATGTCCTTTAAAAGTACAGCCAAAAAGTTGAGTTGGCTTTGTTAGCTGAGCAGTGAAACTAATTCAGTAGTGGTCATATTTTTAAAAGCTCATTTAGAAAAAAAAAAATCTTCATTTGGGTATTTTTAAACTGTTCACGTTAAACAATTTAGTGGCTTGGAAAACGTGTTTGGCAGCCTGTTAATTAAAAGAGAGAAATTGAAATATAAAGTGATTATTTTTGTGCTCATTTATACTAAGGGTGGTGGGGTTTTTTTTGCAAACAGTAATTAAGCCCCATCAATGTCCTATAGAGAGATAGGTAAGTTAGGTTGTTATCTCAACTCTGCAGGAAGAGTGAGAACTTGAGAAACAATATGCTGAAGATTTGTGCCTGTAACTTGCCTGAGTTAAAACTGTCAGCAGCCACAGGAAATGATAGGAGGAAGCCGTGACCCAAATAGTTTAGTCCGGGTCATTCAGGATCAAAGTATTTTGTACATCTGCTGCTCGTAGGATGGCCTCTGGCAAATCATAACCCCTTGCCTAAATTGCATCACACGGAGATTGTGAAGAGAATATAGCAATAAGAGCCGAGGTGGCACAGCGGTTAGAGCGCAGTACTGCAGGCCACTTCAGCTGACTGTTATCTGCAGTTTGGCGGTTCAAATCTCACCGGCTCAAGGTTGACTCAGCCTTCCATCCTTCCGAGGTGGGTGAAATGAGGACCCAGACTGTGGGGGCGATATGCTGACTCTGTAAACCGCTTAGAGAGGGCTGAAAGCCCTATGAAGCAGTATATAAGTCTGACTGCTATTGCTAAATCAGGAGATCTGGACAGTTCAAATGGGTATAAAGATTTATTGCAACCTTAAATTCTCTACTGTCCATGGGGTTTTCATGGCAAAGATACCAGAGTGGGTTGCCGTTTCCTTTCTCCAGGGCAAAAGAAGAAGGGGACGACAGAGAATGAGGTGGCTGGATGGAGTCACTGAAGCAGTTGGCGTGAGCTTAAATGGACTCTGGGTGATGGTAGAGGACAGGAAGGCCTGGAGGAATGTTGTCCATGGGGCCTTGATGGGTCGGACACAGTGGTGGGATTCAGCCAGTTCGCACCTATCCGGGAGGACTTCTTGTTAACTTTCTAAGCAGTTCGGAGAACCGGTTGTTGGAAGAAATCTCATTTTGTTTTCTTCCACTTTCCAGGGCTAATCCTGTAAGGAAGGCAGGAAGGAAACATCCTGGTGTTGTTTCTAGCTTCATCTTTGTTGACCTGCTTACAGAAACTGCCTCTCCAGTTAACCCTTATTACATTGTCACAACTAAGGCGAAGCGCCCATCGACCTGAGTGACATTGACTTGGCCACGCCCACCCAGTCACATGACCACTGAGCCCCACCTACCCAGCTGGTCATTAGGGCAGAGAACCGGTTTTAAAATTATGTGAATGTCACCACTGGTTGGACATGTCCTCGTAACTAACAACACGCTCTCCACAAGAATCTGAACTAATAACAGCAAAAGGAAATTGGCGGCAGATAAGGATCTGGACAGTTCAAATGGGTATAAAGATTTATTGCAACCTAAGGAATTCAAGGTGTGACAAAAGCAGGGGGGGGCACAGGGGGTCATGCACGGGTGTGCCATACCCATAATGCTAGGTGCACAACCACCACAGCATGCATGTGTGCACGACCAGCGCTCCCCTCCATTTTTGGTGTGCTTTTTTCGCCCTCCCCAGGCTTCAGAGGTATTATAGGACCCTGCAGAGGGTGAAAACAGCCTCCCCAGTCCCACCCGGAAGCTCTCCGGAGGCTTCAGTGAGAAAAAGGGCCAAACAAAAGAAGGCCAAAGTCAGCTGGCCAGTGAGCGCACTGGCCAGCTGACAGGGCAAGCCTCATGTGCCCTGACAAATGGCTCCATGTGCCACAGATTTGCCATCCTGGCACTACACCATATCTGACTTATGGCAGTCTAATCTCTTCTTGAAAGCTTCCAGTTCATTGAGACAGGAAATGATATAAAATTATGGAAGAACCAGAAAATATAATGATTTTTATTGTTTTTTTTCCTCAGGCACAATGTCCTTTTAGTAATTCTTGCCTGAAATACAGTAGTAATATACTGACGAAGCTCCGAGTGTCATTTTTATACATGAAAGGGTGCAGTTGCTACGGCATGTAGCTTTCTTTACCTTTAGCTTATGTAGTCATTTGTGGCTGTGCCAAGAGGTGAATGACAAAGCTTTCTGTTGTGGCCCAGCAGGAGCCGTTGGAGCTGCCAGCAGACTCCGACAGCGAGGGGCCCTATGAGTCGGCTCTGGAGGATGTGGAGGACCCTGGACAGGGTTCCGACTCCGAGCAGGGCGCAGAGAGGCTGGTTGGCCACCAGGAGGTGCCTGAGCCTTGGACCAGTGGGGAGGAGACAAGGGAGAGTGATCCGGACATCAGCAGCGAGTTGTTCCTGGAAGCCCGGCACCGAAGAGCTAATAGGCGTCAGGAACAGTTGCGCAAGTACAGGAGGTAATTGCACTCAGCTGGTGGTCATTAGGCTCCTCTCCAGACTATAAAAAGACTGCTTGTGCACACACCCCTCTTTCAGAAGTCAACGCAGGAACTAATGTTGGAGAACATTATTGTGAGCTTGGCAGGCTGGATTGCTGCCAAGGCTTATCTGTGCCGGTTTGCTGCCAAGGACCTATCTGTCTGTTAATTAAATGCCATAACTTATCTTTGGCTCGGAGTGTGCATTGTTGTGGAACAAGGGGAGTCAGAACAGTTTTCAGTGTGCTGTTTGAGTTGGTGACTGACTTGCACATGAATTACAGATTATACAGGAAGAACTCAGCATTTCTGCTTCTTTCTGTCTTTGAAATACTTCTAGAAACTTGTCTCCCGGTTTCCCAAATGCTTATTTAAAAAAAATGGATGACTTTGGTTTGGCTTGGCCAAATTTCCCCTTTGGCTCCCCTTTCCCTTTGGTGTGTGCTCCAAATTTGAGTAGGCAACTGAAAAGCAGAAATTACAGCTGTTGGAGAAGAATAGTGGGGATTTCCCATCTTCCCCTAGGGCTGGCTGCTTGGGCCTCCTGAAGCTACTATGAGAAACCAGATGCTGAACTAGATAGAGCTCCAGTCTGATATTGCAAGATCTTTCTTCTCCTTCTCCTTCCCCTTCTCTTTCTCCTTCCCCTTCTCTTTCTCCTTCTTCTTCTTCTCCTGCTGCTGATGCGCTTCCTCCTGGATCTTAGACATAGCTGTTCAGAGCAGTTGTGGCAATGATCTATAAAATATCTAGCTTTGTACACTTAAAAATATTTTCTTCCCTTTGAGTCATCAGCAGCTTTCTAGGACGTTCTCACTCACCGTTCTGGGAGCTGAAAGATTAATAGTAAATAATACCAGTGTAAAAAAGACAAGTGTGTAAGATATTTCATCGATTACTTTTTCTGTCTACAGTATGTAGGATTCACTTTATGCTTCCTGTCTTGTTTATCTAGCACATCTTAGGAAATTGCTAATGAAGGAAGTTGCACAACTTTGGAGACTTTGTGGTCTGTTGCCCAAATGTTTTACTGTTAAGAAGCTATCTTGCTGGAAAGAAAAGAGACAAGACTCTAACCTCAGTTGCTATAGAATAATTTTGCGGCTAGAATAACTTCATGTCACAATTTGGGTGGGTGGCGGGCATGGAGAAAACCAAGATGTTCTCTTTCTTGTTCCAAGGCTGCAAACAGAATTGATGTGAAAAACAGCTGGAAGATCATCTTTCCATGTTAACCTACCTATGTTGTACCTCTCCTTGGTAGAGATACTAGGAAGAAATGGTTGGAGAACAAGCATGATCTTTAAGTCCTACCAGATAATTGGTGCCCTATTTGCTTGTTTCAGAGGTATTTTCTTACCTAAATAGACGAATTAATGATCAGAGGTGGGCAAAGCGATGGAACCAGGAGCAACTTTCTTTTTCCTGTTGGCTTCTCCATTGAGTTTCGTTTTCCTTCCTTCCTTCCTTCCTTCCTTCCTTCCTTCCTTCCTTCCTTCTTTCCTTCCTTCCTCTCCTCCATTCCTCCTCCTCCTTGCTGCTGCTCCTGAATTATGGCCGGAAAATCCTCGCTGATGAAGGGTTGAGCATATGAACTGCTTTGTGGTGAATCTGACAAGTGATTCACCTAATCCAGGAACAAGAAACACATGGCCCTCCAGAATGCTGCCAAACCAGAACACTAACTGACCGCAGCCCTCGAGCAAGTAGTAGTATCCCTGCCCTTCTACTTGAGGGCCTTTCTGTTGCCAAAGCTGGCCCTGAATCTGGACCGAAGCTGTACTTTTGCAAGCTTATGATTTCAAATGACACTGATTCCTGGGTCCCATGTGCTGCTGTGGTAGAATGCAGGCCAGATATGGTTTTAGGTGGACTTCCGTGGCATGCTTAACAGGGTTATTAGAGGGATTGCGTGAATATTTTAAACCCAGTTTAATCCATAACAGCCCCTGTTGTGCAAGCATAAACTCAGGCTAACGTGAAGCATTTGGCAAGCAACACCTACTGAGTCCTCCAAGAAGAAGAAAAAAGTTGGGTATGTGTAGAGGTTTGGAAAGATAGGCTTATGGTAGCAGAAGGAATTCATTTGCTGATTTGCAATATCTATACTTGGCTCCACAACACTGGGGGCTTTTGGGGATCAGGAAAGCCACGGAAGGCTTTTCAGCTTACCTTCTGGCCTTGTTGGCTGGGCAGTCATTACTGGAATTAGTGGTGTGGATATTGCAGGGCAGAGTTCAATTAGAAGAGAGGGTGAGAGCAAGGATAGGCAACTCAAGTGAACAGGAGATAATTTTGGAACATCTTGCCCTCTAAGGTAAGATCTGTTCCTACCCCCCTATCCTTCCTTAAGAGCCTAAAGATATGGCTGGTTACCTTGTTTAATTTGTTATTCTATTATCTCCTCTTCTGTTTACACTCTTCATCTCTTCCTTTTTGCTAAGATGCTGAGCTTATCGATCAAAAAGGCTGGCAGTTCGGCGGTTCAAATCCTTAGCGCCGTGTAACTGAGTGAGCTCCCATTACTTGTCCCAGCTTCTCCCAATCTAGCAGTTCGAAAGCACGTAAAAATGCAAGTAGAAAAATAGGAACCACCTTTGGTGGGAAAGTAATAGCATTCTGTGTGTTTAGTCATGCTGGCCACATGACCACAGAGATGTCTTCGTGCTTTGAAATGCGGATGAGCACCGCCCCCTAGAGTTGGAAACGACTAGCACATATGTGTGAGGGGAACTTTTACCTAGTAGGGCACAATGGAGAATTCTCCCCTTGGCCTATCAAGACCCAGTGTTACTCTGGTTCTTTGGCAGACCCAACTACTTTATAAGATTTGCAGCACAAGTAATTGGGTCCCCCCCCCAATTCATGCACATGGTTAGCTTCTGTTGAACCTGATGAATTTGACTATCACAAGAACAGAGCACCTTCCTGCAGAGAATGTAGAAGATTCTTTGCCAAAGCAACCATCAGATATAGGTGGCTTAATTCCATACCGAGAAAGAGATTTATGAAAATGCTGCAGACATGCCCAAGCCTTTCCCATGAAGATACAAGGGGGAGACCATGCGGAGAGTTGCAAGATTCTTCTAACTATTGCTGTGTTAGTAAAAGTAGCTTTGGGCCCACATGGTGTATTTTTCTTAGTATGGATTAAGGTGACCAGACGTCCCGCTTTTGGCGAGACAGTCCCGATTTTGAACAATTTGTCTCGTGTCTCACGGCATTTTAAAAAAATCCTGATTAAAAAAAAAATTAATCACCCCCCCCCCCCTGGTCAATGGTGTCCCTCTTTACCAATGTTAAAATCTGTTCACCTTAAGTATGGTCTACCTCAGTGATGGTGAACCTTTTCAGCACTGAGTGCCTGAGTGCCTAAACAGGAATGTGGGTGCATGTGCACATGCCAGAGTGCCAGAAACTAGCCACAGAGTGGCCAATGACTGTTTTTTGGCCATTTTCAGGTTTTTTGGCCATTTTTCAGCCGTTTTCTTGTGCATTAGCACCCATGAAGTCCAGCTAGCACTGGTTTTCGGTGCGCACATGTGTGCACCGGAAACCAGAAGAGCAGCTGGCAATAGCAATAGCAGTTAGACTTATATACCGCTTCATAGGGCTTTCAGCCCTCTCTAAGCAGTTTACAGAGTCAGCATAATTGCCCCCACAGTCTGGGTCCTCATTTCACCCACCTCAGAAGGATGGAAGGCTGAGTCAACCTTGAGCCTGGTGAGATTTGAACCGCCGAACTGCAGATAACAGTCAGCTGAAGTGGCCTGCAGTACTGCACCCTAACCACTGCGCCACCTCGGCTCTGCGCCACCTCGGCAATGGCGCATGTGCCCATAGATTTACCACCACAAGTCTACCTTATAAGTGATGCCACTTCCTATTGATTTATGCTCTTATGGGAGAGGGAGGAAATAGTCTGCATATTCCTGCACGCAGCTCCTTTGCATCTTGTTTCGTTCAACACTTTGGCTTAAATTAGATGAACACAGTCACAATGAAGAAGAGGCCTGGAATATCATCTGCACAGGAGTCCATTGAGTCTGATCTATAAGGATAGTGAAGTGCATTTGAACAGTACAGATGTAACTCAGGCCCTCCTGCAAAACTCCAAGAGAAACTGTTCAAAATTAAAGAAAAAATCAGAGTTGATGTACTGTTCTTAAAAAGAAAGTGTCATTGCTGCCTGAGGCAGTGAAATTAATAATGGAAATACATGGGCTGAACAAGAAGAGATTTTGTTCAACAAGAAGAAGAACAGAGTGAACCTTGCCATGAGGGCTTAGACATCAAATGGGAAATGGCATCAACAGCACTCCTCAAGTTTTCTTTCTCCTCTCTCCCTGTCTCCGAGCAACAGATTTCCTTTGGAGAAAAGAGCTTTCTACTTCCCATAAATCAGAGGTGGGGAACTGTGGACCCTTTATCAGAGGTGGGTTTCTGCTGGTTTAGCCCACATTGGGCAAACATGGTATTGGCGGCAGCAGGAGGCTCTGCCCACCTGGCCAGACACTTTCCGGATGCGCAGAAGCATTGCGCACGAGCAAACCGGTGGTAAAAAAACCCCAGAAACTCAACACTGCCCTTTATGACTTGTGGACTTCAACTCCCAGAATTCCTGAGCCACCATGCTAGCTCAGGAATGCTGGGAGTTGAAGTCCACAAATCATTAAAGGGCCATCGTTCCCCACCCCTGCCATAAACGTCTCTTTGTCCCCTGAGCGAAGAGCAAGCTGTCCAGAACTCATAATGCCATGTCAGATGTGATGCCTCCAGCAAGATCTATGAAACCCACACATTTTTGTTTAAATATTAAAATACTACTAGAGTCCAAATCCTAGTGGGATTTTCGATGAGAAGTTTGAAATGCTGCAATTACCTCTACAGTAAGAGCGGGCGATCTTACAAGAGCTTCTGAAAAAGTTGACACTACCTAGTGAATTCAGCCAATTGCTCTCAGATATGATGGGGGACACTGCCCCATTGCCTGAGATGAAGTAACATTGAGTGCTATCGGTGCTTTGAAAATAATTTGGAAAAACCAAGAAATTCCAGTTAGCCTATGCTTAAGATCAGAAATGATTTAAATTGTTTAAAGTTGGTTCAGCAAGAAGAAGCTAAGGTCAATGTAGAATGTTATTAAAAAAAAATATTTATTTTTTTCTCAATAGATTTTAGACTGTGTTTGTTAGAAAACCATACCGTGTACGGGTTCTGGGAAGTCGGGGGGGGGGGGGGGGAAGGTGGAGGGGGGTTGGGGGAGAGGGTGGAGGGTGGGAGGGGTATATATTAGGCTAGACAAGAATTTGGTGGTAAACTAGAATTATTTTGATATACAAGAAATTGTACTTCGATGTCTTACTGATTGAGGAATGATGAAATGTTTGCCTTAAAAGAAATAAAACTTTTGAAACCGAAAATAATTTGGAAAAAGACCTCAGATAAATGCTCCAGCTCTCTGCTAGTCAGTCATAAAGTAGGCCTACATTTTCCCCAGTTTCCACACAAGAAAAGCCGCCCTGTTGCTTGAAAAGGAGTGGATTCCTAATCCAGCCTGGTCCTCTCAAAAGCATTGACAACTTTTTATGGCGCATCAATTGTCGTAGCTTCTGAATAGGCAAAAATTAGCAAGGCGTCTAAATCTACCTCTTATTTCAATGGAAAAGTTACCGGTGAGGAAAGAACTGAGCACTCCCTCCCCTCCTCTCGTTTCTCCAAGTCCGCTGCTTCTTCTGAAAGAAATTTGCAAGGGCAAGGAAAGAATCTTTTAAGGTCTTATGACGACAAGAACAGTGGCACAGAATAGTTTGCCCTTTAAATAGACTCGGATAGCGTAAAAGTAGACAAATGACATTAATTGTGCCTTTCCATTTAACGTGCCCCCCCCAAGTGCTATAAACAGGTTGTATTTTGGTGTGTGTGTGTATGTGTATGTGGATTATTGGAACTTGAGCAAATGAGTAGTAAGAATGTAACCCTTCCCTCCTTACAGTTCAACCTCTGAAGCTGCTATTTGCATCAAAAAGAAATCCCGTTTTAGCGTAATTTAGATTTCCAAGAGGAATTACCGTATTCACATCCCTCCTTAAAAGCAGACCTATTAAAGCTTTTCTGTTTTGTGAGGGCCATTTGTGTTGGAGGAAAACATTTGAACTGGAATTCTTTTTTTGCTTTCAGCAATAGAAACGGCAACCCACATGGCCTTTTGAGTTCCTTTTCACAATCTGGCATCTCTTTAG
Source organism: Thamnophis elegans (assembly GCF_009769535.1). Lineage (NCBI taxonomy): Eukaryota > Metazoa > Chordata > Lepidosauria > Squamata > Natricidae > Thamnophis > Thamnophis elegans. Next base: position 4,257,001 of record NC_045543.1, on the reverse strand, counting down.
CCTGTTTCTCTTTAGCCTTTTAGTTCCGTTTAGAGAAAATGCTGAAATGTATTTTTACCCATTGGTGAAGGAGAAGAGAGGGGAGAGCTGTAGCAGAGAATGAATAATGAGGAGGAACAATAGGTGCTGGGTGTGGAAAATCATTTTTCTTCTGAAAACATTAGCACTAGGAAAGTTATAAATATATCAGCGTACTATAAAGGTGCTTTAGAATTCTCTGGTGCCAATCTTACGTGAATGCAGAGATAAAAAATGTGCTTGTTTTTCTTCTACACATTTTCTTACAGAAAGTCAAAAGATACTGATATTGAACTAAGGTAATCATTTTGGATATGGATGAGCAGGTTTGAGAAAGACTCTATCAGTCTGTGTCCTCCAGATATCATGGACAATAAGGTCCAGAATTGAGAATTTGGGAATTCGAAGTCTGAAGAGGGACAGATTGGAGAAGGTTGGCCGAAGTGACTTAAGTAAATTAATTCAGATTACATTTGTTATGTATTGAATGCATGTAGTTGTGTTAACTGTGCTAAAGTGAAACTAACCTTCAGATGACCCTAACTGTTAACTGTGCTAAAGTGAAACTAACCTTCAGATGACCCTAACTGTTAACTGTGCTAAAGTGAAACTAACCTTTAGATGACCCTAACTGTTAACTGTGCTAAAGTGAAACTAACCTTCAGATGACCCTAACTGTTAACTGTGCTAAAGTGAAACTAACCTTCAGATGACCCTGTTAACTGTGCTAAAGTGAAACTAACCTTCAGATGACCCCAACTGTTTTGGAGGAAAATTAGAACATTTATATTTGGGCGGGCTTTTCCCAGTTCTTTGATTGGTTAAGGCCCTGTGGGCCTAGAGCATAAATCACAGGCATTTGCCTGCAGTTCCCCACTTTCATTTTGAGTCAATAAAAGCTGTTGCAAGCTATCCTGGTCTGGTTCCTGCCTACTGAAGCCCACTACACAACAGCATTCATTGTTTAGGTCATTCTGAAAAGTCATCATGGCTTCAGGTGACTTTCATTGGCAATTCAGAGCATCTCTTCCTTGGCTTTAGGGAGATTGAGATGCATTTTGGGCAGTTAAAACAGCCTTATTTTTAATAGGGTATAACATCACGGACATGTACGTTTGTATGTAACTATCCTTGGGGAGAATATAGAGCTGGGATGGTGAACCTAGGTGGCACACGGAGCCATTTGTCAGGGCACACGAGGTGTTGCCCTGTCAGTTGGCCAGTGCACAGCGCAAGCTGGCCAGCTGAGTCCAGCCTTTTATAAAGCCATTTTTCGACCTCCCCAGGCTCCAGAAGTTTTATAGGAGCCTGGGGAGGATGAAAATAGCTTCCCCTGCCCCCAGGAGGCCCTCCAGAGGCTTCAGGAGCCTCCGGAGTGCAAAAAAACCAGCTCTATGGGCAAACCGGAAGTTTGGGAACAGACTTCCGGTTTGCTCGTAGAGTTGGTTTACGCCCTCCGGAGGCTTTAGGGACCTTCAGGAGGCTTCCCTGAAGCCTCTGGAGGACTAAAAACATCCCCATGAGCAACCCAGAAGTCACTTCCACCTCCTGAAGGTCCCTGAAGCCTCGGGAGGGCCTCCCGGGAGGGGGGAGGCTGTTTTCTCCCTCCCCAGGCTCCTATAAAGCCTCTACACCCTTGGGAGGGTGAAAAAAGCAGGCAAAAAATGGGAGGAGCGCCTCTCATGCATGCATGTGTGCTGGGGGGGCACATGTTTCATTATGGGTGCGGCACACCTGCGCATGACCCCCCCTGAGTCTGATCTATAACGATAGTGAAGTGCATTTGAACAGTACAGATGTAACTCAGGCCCTCCTACAAAACTCCAAGAGAAACTGTTCAAAATTAAAGAAAAAATCAGAGTTGATGTACTGTTCTTAAAAAGAAAGTGTCATTGCTGCCTGAGGCAGTGAAATTAATAATGGAAATACATGGGCTGAACAAGAAGAGATCTTAAACAGGGTGAATCTTACCACGAGGGCTTAGACATCAAATGAGAGATGGTATCAACAGTACCCCTCGAGTTTTCTTTCTCAGCCCTGTCTCCGAGCAACAGATTTCCTTTGGAGAAAAGAGCTTATAATACCATGTCAGATCTGATGCCTCTACAGTAATATTGGTGGTCTTACAACAGCTTCTGTAAAGGTTGACAACAGATAGTAAATTCAGCCCTTTCTGAATCTGAGACAAAGTCATATTCCCCCTGCCCCTCCAGAAAATGTTGTCTTTGCTACTATGAATGGTAGTAGTAAGTCACTGTGGAAATATTTCAGAAAACTTTTTGATATTTTCGGTAGCTTAATCTTCCTCCTCCTCCTCCTCCTCCTCCTCCTCCTCCTCAAGTTTCAAGTTTAATTTTATTTATAGGCCGCCCAATCCTGGAGGACTCCAGGCGGCTTACAGAGAGTGGAGAAAAACAATAGAAGAAAATAAAAATAAAAATAGACAAACAACACAGATACATTCGTTTCAGTCGGGGCTGGACCTCAACAATGGGGTCCACAGCCCCAGGCCTGCCGGAAAAGCCAGGTCTTGACAGCTTTTCTGAAGGCCACGAGAGTGGGCGAGGTCTGGATTTCTGGGGGTAGTTCGTTCCAAAGGGTCAGAGCAGCCACAGAGAAGGCTCTCCTCCGGGGAGCCGCCAGCCGACATTGTCTGGCTGATGGCATCTGAAGGAGGCCCACCCTGTGGGATCTTACCGGCCGTTGGGAGAAGTGTGGCAGTAGGCAGTCTCGCAGGTATGCTGGCCTCCTCCTCTAATTAAGACAGAAGTAACAGATTGATTCCTATCCCGTCCACCAATTGAAGACCTCCAACCTCTATACCAATTAATGAAGTGGTTTCCAGGATTGGCATTTTGTTTTCCTTAAAAAAAACAACGAATTAGCTTCCTCTCTTCCATCTCCTGCCTTCCAAGACGGTGCATGTGTGAATGTTGAGACACCTCAATCTGACCTTTCTTGTTTTGTCTGTCTCGAGGCCTCCGGAAGGCATGAGGACCTTTCCAACAAGCACCTGCTAAGCAACCAGCGTGCTGTCATGGAAGCAAAGTATCTTGATGAGCAGGGAATCTGCTCTGCACCTGTTTAAGCACCAGAACAAAAAGCACAGGAGGTACTTAGCAAACGAGGGGGCACACCTGTGTGTGTTTGCTTGCATTGTGCACGTGTGTGTATTAATAAAGCCTCTTATATTTAATCATGTGCTATAAATCATTTTAGAACTGTCAGGCTGTTTTTCAGCTTCTTGTCACTGTAGCCCGATGCATTTAATTAGCCCCATCCCCCAGCTGACAAATATCAGCTGCTCCTAACTAAAAGACATTTCCCCCCTTTAAGTACATCCCTCGGTCAAAGGGAAATACTAATTATTCCCCTCTTCCCATTTTATTCCAAGATTATTCGTACGTCCAAATGTTACTAACAGAAAGAGACTCAAAGAAGTCACTCTTGTCTTAAAAAGTTGAAGAAATGGCAGGGCCACAGCACAGTTTAGGAGAAAAACACTCAAAACACCTAGGAAATAGTCAATTTTAAGGGGTCGATCAGTGAGGCACACACAGTGGCCACGTGTGTGAAGTAGAGAACTGTATTTTAATAATCCACTCTTTTTTGTGGTGCCGTCCAGGAGAGATGCATGCCTACAATTCAGATGTTACATTTATTTATTTAATTAGCAATAGCAATAGCAGTTAGACTTATATACCGCTTCATAGGGCTTTCAGCCCTCTCTAAGCGGTTTACAGAGTCAGCATATCACCCCCAACAACAATCCGGGCCCTCATTTTACCCACCTCGGAAGGATGGAAGGCTGAGATTTGAACAGCCGAACTGCTAAACTAGCAGTCAGCTGAAGTAGCCTGCAGTACTGCACTCTAACCACTGCGCCACCTCGGCTCTTCAAATTGATATGCAGCCCTTCTTATGCAGCCCTTCTTACCCGGGGTCAGCTTCAAAAATTTCAGCAAGGAGTTCTCTGCTCGGTTCTGGGTGGACATGGCCATGACGGGCGTGGCCTAGTTGGCCTCCTGCATCATAGCAGGAGGGGCGTTTTCTTCCCTTCCCCAAGCTCCGGAGGCTTTCCTCGAGCCTCTGGGAGGGTGAAAACTTCCTCCCCTGGGCTCTGGAGGCTGGAATTGGCTCATTTCCGTCCTTCCAGAATTTCTTTTCCCCTTCCCCAAGGCTTTTCACAAGCCATGTACTTACCTCACATCCAAAATGGGCCATGTGCAGACTCCTGGGGGGACGGGGAAGGGGTGGGTGGAGCCAGCCAGGGGTGGGATTTGGAGGTTCTCCAAACCAGCCATAATATTAGCTATGGGTCCTTCCGAACCCGGGAGTGAATCCGTAGCAGCCCACCCCTGCATCTTACCAATAAAGGAGAATATTTGTAGCTTAGGTTTGAAATGTGGGGATCTTGGTCCCCTCTGAGCTTAATTGTTTTCTTGCAGATGTTTCATTACCCAAACTAGGTAACGTCACCAGCGCTAGCCATTAGTTTGGGTAGTGAAACATCTGCAGGAAAATAGCCGAGCTCAGAGAGCACCAAGGGCTGCCTGCCTTGCTCAGAGGCCACTCTAAGAGGCTTACAACAAAGTGAAAGCAACAGGATAGAAGATTGAACATTTGAAATAATAAATATTAAAATTAACAAAGATGGCGAAGAAGGGAGCAAGTAGAATCTTACAGTGGTGGGTTTCAAAAATTGTTCAAACCTACTCTGTGGGTGTGGCCTCCTTTGTGGGAGTGGCTTGCCAGCCATGTGACCTGGTGGGAGTGGCTTGCCGCCCATGTGACCGGATGGGAGTGGCTTGCCACCCATGTGACCGGATATGAAGATGCCGACGACACTTGTCAGAACCACCTTAAATTACCTCACACACAGCACTGGCACGCATAAGAATAGGATGTCAACTTGTTTTTTAAAAGGCATCTTTGGTTTGCGTTAAAACAATTTCAACACACGCAACATTTTGATTGCACCACAAACGCAGTAGTCATCCTTACCTTTCACAGAGGCACTAAGTTTTATAAATATGAGCATGTTAGTGTAGAATAATCATATCCAAGGACCAGTGATGGGTTTCAAAAAAGTTTGGAACCTCTTCTGTAGGTGTGGCCTGCTTTCCCGGTCCACTGGTGGAACCTCTTCTAACTGGTTCGGTAGATTTGATGAACCGGTTCTACCGAATAGGTGCGAACTGGTAGGAACCCACCTCTGATCTTATCTTAACCCATTAACCATCCATCAATATGACACCCCACCATCAGGAACCCAGGCCAATATGCCTTGGGAAACCAGCATGGTAGTTTGAAACACACGTCAGTAGCTTTGAGTAAGATTGGAGCATGACAATTCAAGCAGAAGACAACGTGTAAGTACAGGGCTGCATTCATCGCTCAGCTTCTTACTGTATAGGTGCTACAGAAACATGGCCAAAGAACACGAGGTGGGATGTTGGAGACTCCTCTCACAAGCTTCCTGTAACTTTTGGCTCCCGAAATTTCCTTTTTCAGCTCCATGCCCCATGTCGCCATAAAGAATTAGCATTTATATGATCTTTTAATTAAGTGCGCCTTTTGGATGTGTCCCTAGTCACTTGCACGAATAAAACGATAATACTAATGATTGCACCATTCATTCTAATACTCCTCTGGAGACTCATCCATATCCATTATTTTGGATCGTAGTTATAACAGTGGTGATATGCCACCAGGACCTACTGGAAAATATTCTGGCGACCGAGCGTCTTAACAAATGCTTCAGGAGCCTGGTCTTGGATAGAAACCAACAACTCCAGAGGCAGGGCCATGTGCTTGTTAAAAGCTGTAACCTTCCCGATGACGTGTGCCTGGCCATTAGCATTAGAAATAAATCCTATCAGTTTATTAATGCTGATTGTCTTGCATTTTTCTGTTTAGTGATTATTATGTCAATGCATTGCACTATCCACTTTATCCATAATTAGGGGATAAAGCTTAGAGAAGTTAGGGATAAGGCAGGGATCTGCCACCTGATGGAATGTTTGGAATTTGGAGAACTGTTGTGGATATTCTGATCACATGGCTGTGATGGTGGCTTGGCGTCCCAGAAATTAATGCTTAGTGGGGAGAAAATCAGTTAGAAAGCAGTTCAAATCAGCTAGAAATGCCTCCTTCTTATAACCGCTGTAAATGTCCCCATTATTCTTAATTATCTGTGTACTTAACAGTACACATACTTAACAGTATTCTATTATTCTTAATAGAACAACAGAGTTGGAAGGGACTTTAGAGGTCTTCTAGTCCAGAGACCCTATACCAGTGGTGGGATTCAGCCAGTTCGCACTTATTCGGGAGAACTGGTTGTTAACTTTCTAAGCAGTTCAGAGATCTTATTTTGTTTTTTCCCACTTTGCAGGGCTAATCCTGTAAGGAAGGCAGGGAGGAAACATTCTGGTGTTGTTTCTAGCCTAATCTTTATCGACCTGCTTACAGAAACTGCCTCTCCGGTTAACCCTTATTATATTGTAACAGTTAAGGTGAAGCGCCCATTGACCTGAGTGACGTTGAGTTGGCCACACCCACCCAGTCACATGACTACCAAGCCACGCCTACCCAGCTGGTCATTAAAGGCAGAGAACTGGTTGTTAAATTATTTGAATCCCACCACTGCCCTATACCACTTCAGACAAGTGGCTGTCCAATCTTTCTTAAAAGCCTCCAGTTGAGCATACACAACTCACAAAGGCAAGACATTCCATTGGTTAATTGTTCTCACGGTTAGGAAATTTCTCCTTAGAACCTAGTTCTAGTTTTCTTTTCTCCTTGGTAAGTTTCCATCAGAGGTTGGTTCCTACCAGTTCGCACCTATTCGGTAGAACCGGTTCATCAAATCTATCAAACTGGTTAGAAGAGGTTTCACCAGTGGACCCAGAAAGCAGGCCACACCTACAGAAGAGGTTCCAAATTTTTTTGAAACCCATCACTGGTCCTTAGGTATGATTATTCTACACTCTCATGCTCCTATTTATAAAACTCAGTGCCTCTGTGAAAGGTAAGGATGACTACTGCGTTTCTGGTGCAATCAGAACATTGCGTGTGTTGAAGTTGTTTTAACGCAAACCAAAGATGCCTTTTGAAAAGCAAGTTTACATCCTATTCTTATGCATGCCAGTGCTGTGTGTGAGGTAATTTAAGGCGGTTCTGACAAGTGTCGTCGGCATCTTCATATCTGGTCACATGGGCGGCAAGCCACTCCCACAAAGGAGGCCACACCCACAGAGTAGGTTCGAACAATTTTTGAAACTCACCACTGGTTTCCATCCATTGCTTCTTGTCCTGCCTCCAGATGCTTTGGAAAATAGATGACCCCTTTGTGGCAGCCCCTCAAATATTGTCACCCCCTAGTCCTTCTTTTTAGAAAAAGAAAAAGTCCTACTTTTTAGAGGAGGGAGGGAGTCCTACTTTTTTCCAGGTATCTGGCCCCACTTCTAAACAAATCACTGGGTTACAATCCTCCTTTGTGATACTCTAAGATAAGGTTATAAAAATGTAAGTTGGAACACATTATAAACTGATCTTGTCCAGCACTGTAGGTCACGCACTGGCCAGTGGGCTTGAGGTAGTAGAAATAGCTCCTTGCCACTGGTACTTCCCAACAATGGCATGTAAGCTATGCTGCCTATGACCCAGGAGCCATTGATATTAACAAACATTAGTGGCTTATGCCTCCAAATAGCTGCCATTACTAAATTTCCGGGAGTGAAATAAATTCCACAATTTAATATGGTCAGGGACGGATTTAGATGAAAAGAGGCCCTAGGCTATTCCACTTATGAGCCCTTTCACCTCCCATTTTTAAGTTTGTAAATTACATGAGAGACAATAAAATACATCATTACTGTGATATATATCAATATATATATATCAATATATATAGCTGGCCTCCCGACGGAGGGCGGCTCTGCTCTGCGGCAAAGGCAGCGAGGCCAGCCGCCTCCCCTGCTGCGCTCAGCTGCCCGGCTCGGCCCCCTCACCCTCACCTGCCTGGCCGCTGGTGGGCTCCGCATCGACGGGGCGGCTACTGGGAGCAGCCACGCCTCTCGCCCGACCGCCGGTGCCGGAAACGTGGGTGGGCTCCCCAACTGCCGCGGGTGCTGGAACAATCTTAACAAATACATTTTTATGTTGTTTATTAGTCACATGCGTAGAATTTCTCCTTATTTTCGGTTCAGGTGTTTTAGTGTTCACTGTTTTTAGAATAGTGTAATTTTAATTTTGCTACAATTTGAATGTAGGCCCCTCTTGATCTTGAGGCCCTAGGCTGAAGCCCAGTTAGCCTATAGGAAAATCCGGCCCTGAATATGGTGCACGAATAGTTCTTCTTTAGTCCAGAATCTCTGTATTTAATTTTAATGGCTGGCCTTGAGTTTTGGTGTTGTGGCAGGAGGAAAAAATATATATCTCTGCTTTTTCTATGCTGCGCTTATTGTGTATGTGTCAATCATGCCTCCCTTCCCTCCCCTCTTTTGTTCCAAGCTAAAGAGCTCTAATGTTTCAGCCTTTCCTCCCAAGAGAGCTTCTTCAGCCGCCTAATCATTTTAGTTGTCTTTTTTTGCACCTGTGGAGACCATAATTCAAGTGTGGTCTCACCACAAATTTGCATAAGGGCAGTATTTCATCTGCTCTTCTTTTTTTTCGGTTCCTATCCTAATGTTTTCAAGCATAGACTTGGTCTTCTAAGGATCTCTGTGCAGTAGCTTAGCATCGTCATCAAATTGTCCTCCCTGACTCGGTGTCACTTTCTGCATTGTTAATTCCAGTCCTGCTCACATGTATGGGCAGTTTAATTTTTTTTTTAATGTCACCGTGCTTCACTTTCAATTTTCTCTGCCTTTTCAAATTGTATTCTATTTTAATTAAATTTATTTATTTAATTGGATTTTTTTTTTATTCGGTCTTTTATCTGTAACTCAAGGCAGGGAACATACCTAATACTCCTTCCTCCTCCTTTTCCCCACAACAACTCTGGTGGGTGAATGCACGCCTAAGGCAGTCTCCAGATAATTGCCTGGCTTTCATGGCTAAGGCAGGACTAGAATTCGCAATCTTCTGGTGATTGGCCCAAAGTCCCTCAACCTGCTTTTGTGCCTAAGGCGGGACTAGAACTCACAGATTTCTGGTTTCCAGTCTGGTACCTTAACCGCTACACCAAACTCACAGTCATTCAAGAACAGCATTCAACTCCAGAAAGTAGACTGATTTTGATAGGAGGGAGAAAATTGGGTTATCCAAAATGTGCCTGCTTAAATTTAGTTTATTTATAGACTAGCCAATAACCCAGCGTTGCCCAGGTATTTATTTATAGGGGGGAAATTTCTGGACCAAATGTAATTTCTAATGTTGGAGTTTCCCCTTTACCAGAGGGAGCCCCCTTGTGGAGTACTTTGAAGCTGTTACCATGGCAACGCCACTGCTGCACAGTAGAAATCATTTTAAGGCACAACAGGCTGTATCTTAACAGAACACACACACCCTGAGAGGTTTTAGGGGTGTTTTACCCCCACAATATTTTTCTCCAAAGGGTAAGT
>NC_045543.1:4197414-4242414 GCF_009769535.1 Thamnophis elegans | reverse complement strand
AAGGTTAAATGTTGTCAACACCAATATTTAAATTGACCGTTTAATTTACAGCTCGTGTTGCTGGTTGTTAAATATAAGTGTGCAGGTTTCATTTCACTGAAAGAGAATTGTGAAAGAACCACAAGTGTTCTTTTTAAAAAGTCTGAGGCAGCTTTCTGGTTTAGTGTGCATGGATGAGAGCGAGAAAGAGAGAGGGAGAGGGAGAGAGAGAGAGGAGGGGAGGGGGGAGGAAGAAGCTTTGTCTTTATTTTGACCAATAAAGGGAGTTCTCTTTTCTACGCTCTTGTAACTCACAAATAAGTGAGTGGGAGATTAGGCTGCCCTTAAAGAGTGTTCAAAGACTTCAGTTAGTCCAGAATGCAGCCGCACGAGCGATTGTGGGTGCACCTAGGTACACCCACATCACACCTATCCTCCACGAGCTGCACTGGCTTCCCATTGGTCTCCGGACCCGCTTCAAGGTGCTGGTCGTTACCTATAAAGCCCTACATGGCATCGGACCTGGGTACCTGAGAGACCGCCTCCTGCCGATTACCTCCCTTAGACCGATCAGATCTCACAGGTTAGGTCTCCTCCGGATTCCATCTGCCAGCCAATGTCGGCTGGAGACCCCCCGGGGGAGAGCCTTCTCTGTTGCAGCTCCAGCCCTCTGGAATGATCTCCCTGTTGAGATCTGGACCCTTATTACCCTCCGGCCTTCCGCAAAGCCACCAAGTCCTGGCTGCTCCAGCAGGCCGGGGGGCTTGTGAAACATCCAGCCCATGGAAATGTGAATGTTGTGTTTTTAAAGTATTGTCCTTTGTCTTTGTCTATTTATCCTCTTTCCCTTGTCTATTGTGAGCCGCCCGGAGTCCTTCGGGAGTGGGTGGCATACAAGACAAATAAATACAAATACAAATACAAATATAGGATGCCCAAAGGGTCAGTTTTGAACTTCATGTTATCACAAAGAACTTCATACCCTGTTTGGCACAATGATTTTATTCTCGCCCTGGATGTGGTATCAAAAATTACGTCACTGCAAGAAACAGCCATTTTTCTTCAGACTTTGAATGAAGCACAGGGAAATTTCCTTTTGTTGTTAGTTACTGAAAGAATCTTCTGTCCTTTCTTTTTTTGAGTGATGAACACAGATGTTTGGCTGGAACCCCTGGCTGGACTTTCCAGTGGCATTTGCCTTTTAGACCTGAAGATTTCACTCTGCTTTGAATTTGGTCAAAAAGCTTCCAACGCCTCCATTGCCATCTGTCATCCAGATCCCTTAATTGTTTCTTAAACCTTTCCCCGCTCAAAAATGGCATAGGCCTCGCTTTATTATGTTCCTTACAGCCAGTGGCAAAATTCAGCGGCCTGTTTAGTCATGATGTTTAGGAGCTGGCATTTCAGGAGGCAAGTAGTAAAGGAAGCAATTAATTAAGTGGCCAGGAAATCCGGATAATGGGACCAGAAGGATCACACCCAGTACACGTGTAGATATTGAAGAAGAAAAAAAAGATTAAGGAAATGTTATGATTCAAGACAAAGGGGAGAAAAGAATATGAGATGATGGTAAGTGGCTTTGCAACAGGGAAATTTCTCAGCATCAGGAAGGAAAGAAGGAAGGATGGGAGGAAGGAAAGAAAGAATGAGGAAAGAAAGAAAAAGAAAGAAGAAAGGAAAGAAAAAGGGCTGCTCTTTTCCTACCCTTCTGCCATCTTATCTATCTATCTATCTATCATCTATCTATCTATCTATCTATCTATCTATCTATCTATCTATCTATCTATCTATCGCCGAGGTGGTGCAGTGGTTAGGGTGCAGTACTGCAGGCCACTTCAGCTGACTATTATCTGCAGTTCAGCTGTTCAAATCTCACCGGCTCAAGGTTGACTCAGCCTTCCATCCTTCCGAGGTGGGTAAAATGAGGACCCAGACTGTGGGGGCGATATGCTGACTCTGTAAACCGCTTAGAGAGCCCTATGAAGCGGTATATAAGTCTAACTGCTATTGCTATTGCTATCGATCTATCTATTATCTATCTATCACCTATCTATCTATCTATCTATCTATCTATCTATCTATCTATCTATCTATCTATCTATCTATCTATCTATCTATCTATCTATCTATCTATCTATCTATTTATTTATCTATCCCTCCCCAAACATTGGTCTAGGATGGGGATTGACCTGTGAGGATGTTGGTTTGGTGCTGGAAGGAATGGTACTTTCATTTTAACTGTGTTTTATAGATTCTTGTGAACTGCCATATAGGCAGCCATACACATTAGGCGGCTCTCATGCCCTCTCATTTGGATTACTGTAATGCACCCTATAGTGGGCTGCGCTTGAAAAGCATTTGGAAGTTTCAACTGGTGCCAAATGGGTCGTAAATGGTGGTGATATTTGACACATATAACACCACTGCTGCCGAGGTGGTAGTCTGCTGGTTTGCACTCATTCTGGCAGTGGCGACGGCATGAGGCTCTGCCCACCCACCCAGACGTCATCATGGACCTTCTGCTCATGCACAGAAAGTTCTGCGCATGCCCAGGGCACGCATGCTCCTTCTACCAAACCGGTAGTGAGAAAAGAGGATACAATTACTGCACTGCTGCATTGGTCGCCTGTGGTGTTTCCAGGTACAATTCAAGGTGCTGGTTGTCACCTTGAAAACCCTTCATAACTTGGGACCAGGTTAGTTGAGGGATCATCTTTTCCCAGTGGTTTCTACCCATCCAATTTGGTCTGGCAGATCCTATGGATCTTATGTCAGTAGAAGTAGTAGAAGTTTATTTATATGCCGCCCTTTTCCCTGGGGGACTCAGGGCGGCTTACAACTCGAGAGGGGGGGGGGAAACAAACTTTTAACACGTAAGAAAATACATAAGACAATACATCATTAAAACACAACATTCATACCATTCGGGTGGGTTAAAGTCTTTAGCCCCAGGCCTGATGGGATAGCCAGATTTTGAGGGCTGTGCAGAAGGTCTGGAGGGTGGTGAGGGTACGAATCTCCACGGGGAGATTGTTCCATAGGGGAACGATCCCCAGCCAAAGAATGGAAGCTTGTGGGAACTAGGAGATGTGCTGTGCCTTCTGTGCCATAGATTCTGCCCTCCAGAACATCCTCACTTCAACAGAACCCTCTTGGCCATTTGTAAAGTCTTAAGGTCTTGCTTTGTGCCTGGGTCAGGAGCTTCAAGTGTATAAAAGGGCTGTTTCCTGGCTCTATTGACATCTGCGATTACATTCCCCCCCCCACAACTGCCATAGATATATATATTTGGAATGAGCTGCCCCGGAGCTTCGTAAAAATCCCCGACCTCCGGTCCTTCAGATGCGCCCTAAAAAGTTGGCTTTTCCAGCAAGCCAGCCTGGCCTGAACAAAACAAAACAAATTATTGATTACAATTAATTTTAATCGATTTTTAAAAAAATGTTATTGTTAATTTTAATTGGGTTTGTTTTGGATATTCTATTAATTTTTTTAAAAAAAACTTTTGTAATACGTGGTTTTTTTTAATGTTGTACCCTGAGTCCTTGGGAGAAGGGTGGCATATCAATCCAATAAACCTATTAAACCTTAAACCTATTTAATTTTGTGTTCTGCTCTAACTATCTTTAATTGTTTTATGATTGTTCATCCACCATAGTACTTGTGTGAGATGGGTGGCTATAAAATGAATAAATAAAATTAAAATTTAAGCCAGATAGATAGATAAAGATAGATAGATAGATAGATAGATGGATAGATGATAGACTGATCGACAGCAGACTTAGAGATAGATAGATACATAGACAAATAGAAATAGATAAATTAGAGATAAATAGATAGACAAACAGACAGAGATATAGATATAGCTAGAGAGGGTGGAAATGGAGGGGGAGGGAGGGAGGGAGGGAGGGAGAGAGAGAGAGAGAGAGAGAGAGAGAGAGAGAGAGAGAGCGAGATGGCGAAGGAAAAGGAAGATCCAGTTAAAAATGTGTCAGAGGTGAAGATTGCAGAAGAACAAGAAAAACTAGAAAAAATGTCCCTGGTTGAGCAGGTGTTCTGACTGCTGCCACTTCCTCCATTCCAAATGTCCTTTTCACCTCCCACCTGGTCAGTGAGCCCAAACAGACAATCCTACCACTCTGCAGATTTTTCCTGTATCACTTGATTGCTTTTTTTAGAGATATGGATCGCCTGAAATTGTTCCAAAGATGCTTTTTTAAAAAAGGCAACTGCAGTTTGGTTTTTTTTTTCTTAAGGAAAAATAGTCCAGTTGCCTTTTGATAAAGCACCTTCGAGACAACCATGACCTGGATGACCGAGAATCTCCAAAAAATATAATTTGAAATTAATTAAAAAAAAAAAAAAAAACACCTTTTAAGCCTGGCGGATAATAGGGAATCTATTTATATTATATTTGTTTTGTTTCTCAAACAGAAAAAAAATCATGTTCTTAATCAGTTTTGCCACTGATATTCCCTGGAGTTCATGTCCGTGAAGGATTTAGAGCAGGGCTGTCAAACTTGTGGCCCGCGGCCGGATGCACCACATGCTGGCCACGCCCACACCCGGTTTAGCAAAGTGGGAAAAAGTCGTGATATCTCACGTGTGATGCTGCCATGACAACATGAGTTTCAACCCCTGGAATTAGAGGCTGCAAGATAAGGCTACAGCAGTGGCGGCCGTCCTTAATACGTGGTAGTTAATGATAACTATTCCTCTGAGTTATTGATTTATTGACATTTTATGCCACCCATCTCACTCTACAAAGTGACTTTGGACGGCTAGTAAGAACATGCCTCCGGGCATAGAATAAAGAATATGTTACATTTTGTTACATTTTCAACTGAAGCTGCGTGCATGATTACTTTGGAATGTATACATTCTAAATCTGCAAAAGGGCGTGACCCGACAAATGCGTGCTAGACAAATGCGCGGCAACAAAACCGCCGCGACAAAACCGCGACATCAAAAGCGCGGTTAGGGTTAGGGTTATAACGTTGTTTTCGCGTCCCAATATGTTGTTTGTTGATGGCGTGCTTTTGTTGGCGCACATTTGTCGGTGCGCTTTTGTGGGTGCAGTTTTGACGTCGCGGTTTTGTCGGCGCGGTTTTGTCGGCGCGCATTTGTCGGTGAATTGCAAATGGGCATGTGACAAATAAGCCTTTGGTACCTTGTAGATTAGGCAGGCCTCCACACTGTGGAGGTGTTAGGCATCTTTTAGCCTGTCCTTTTGAAGCAGCCTCTATTAAATTTGTTTGTTTGTTTGTCAACAGGTACAAGGAAACAAGTATGAAAACACATGAAAAAATGGCACAAATAAATGGAGACAAATAAGGAAAACATAGCCATAAACACATTAAAAAGAGTACATATAAATGGGACAGTAGGACAGGATGGTAGGCAGGCTGGTGTGCTTATGCACGCCCCCTTAGGGACCTCTTAAGAAACGCGTAAGGTCCACGCTAGACAGCTTAAGGTAAAAGTATGGGGTTTAGACAGTGGTGGGTTTCAAAAATGGTTCGAACCTACTCTGTGGGTGTGGCCTCCTTTGTGGGAGTGGTTTGCAGCCCATGTGACCGGATGGGAGTGGCTTGCCGCCCATGTGACCGGATATGAAGATGCCGACGACACTTGTCAGAACCACCTTAAATTACCTCACAACCAGCACTGGGATGCATAAGAATAGGATGTAAACTTGTTTTTTAAAAGGCATCTTTGGTTTGAGTTAAAACAACGTCAACACACGCAATGTTCTGATTGCACCACAAACGCAGTAGTCATCCTTACCTTTCACAGAGGCACTGAGTTTTATAAATATGAGCATGACAGTGTAGAATAATCATATCCAAGGACCAGTGGTGGGTTTCAAAAAATTTTGGAACCTCTTCTGTAGGTGTGGCCTGCTTTCCGGGTCCACTGGTGGAACCTCTTCTAACCGGTTCGGTAGATTTGACGAACCGGTTCTACCGAATAGATGCGAACTGGTAGGAACCCACCTCTGGGGTTAGGGGAACTAACAACAGGATCAGGTAGGGTGTTCCACACATTTATTACTCTTGCTGACATTGTTTTTCCTGCAATCAAGATTAGAACGGATTACATTTGGTTTGTATCTATTGATAGTCGTTGTGTAGTTGAAATAAAAGTAGACATTAAAAGGTAGGACGTTATGACAGGTTATCTTCTGCACTAAACTCAGGTCGGAATGTAACGGCGTAGTTCAAGGTTATCCAGGCCTAAAATCTCAAGCCTGATGGTATACGGAATTGTATTACGAGGAGAGGAGTATTCTTCTTGTAAAATACCACTGGACCCTCTCTAATGTTTTAATGTCTGAAATGTATTTGATGTCTGGTTTAGCCCTTGAACATTAATATTTTCACAACCAAATGAATAAAGAAACTCTTCTATGTCTTGGGAAGGTGTTCTATATGAGCCTACACCTTATCTAAAGGATGGAGGAGAACAATGCTATACGTGCACTGTTTTAGTATCATTGCCTATGAAAGATTTAATGTTTTAAGCTTGTTTGGTGTAGTGGCTAATGCTTCAGGCTAGAAAGCAGGAGATCGTGAGTTCAAGTCCTGCTTAGCCATGAAAGCCAGCTGGATGACTTTGGCCCAACCCATTTCAGAGGATGGTTGTTGTGGGGAAAATAGGAGGAGGAGGGTGTGTTGGATACGTTTGCTGCCTTATGTTATATGTAAAAATAATAACAGTGGATACAGATTAAATAATAAATAAACAAACAACAAACTAATTGCAAGGTGTGTGGAAGTTTGTAACAAGGTAAATATGGGGCTGAATTCATTGCAGCAGTGGTGGGGTTGATTCTTTTTACTACTGATTCTGTGGGCGTGGCTTGGTGGGCGTGGCAGGGGAAGGTTACTGCAAAATCTCCATTTCCTCCCTATCAGCTGGGACTCGGGAGGCAGTGAATAGATTGGGGCGGGGCCAGCCAGAGTTGGTATTTACCGGTTCTCTGAACCACTCAAAATTTCCGCTACCGGTTCTCCAGAACTGGTCAGAACCTGCTGAATACCACCTCTGGCGATGAGATCTCCTTTTTAATCATCTGGAAGCCAATAAGATTATTAATATTAAAGAGCCAGTTTTGTGTAGTGATTGAGGTCCCGGGCTAGAAGCTGGGAGATTACAGGTTCTAGTTCCATTTCAGGCCTGAAGTCAGCTGGGTGATCTTTGGCCAGTCACTCTCTCTCAGCTCTAGTGAGAGCAGCCAAGGGCAAACAACTCCTGAAATCTTGCCAAGAACACTGAAGGAACTCCTCTAGCTATCCCCAGGAGTCAAAACTGAGTTGAAGACACCCACACCACACACAGACAAAGCTCCTCAATTTCCTCCGATCTGCTTTGGAGGCTGATGTGCTGGATGAGAATGCGTAACCTTTTTTTTCTTCTTGCCTTGGCCCTCGTGCGAGGCCCACGCGCTCAGCGCACTAACTAGGTGCACCATCTCTCCGGAGTGCTGCAAGCCTCAACTTTGAATAAAGTGCCAGTTACTTTGAGATAATAAATAGGAACTAAATTTACATTTCCCCTCTTTTTTGTTGTTGTTGGAAGCAATTTGCATGTTATGCTGCTGGATCTTAAAGTGAAAGGAAATGTGCTTGACGCTAAAATTGGCTTCGTGGCTCCAGTTTCCCCAGCTCTGCACCACCTGCCTCTAATCAAACTGTCCAATTACTGGAAACAATTGTTTTCTTGCCTTCTGGGAAGTAAAAAACATTCCTCCAGTAAAATCTGCTTTTGCAAAAAAAAAATGTTGCATTTTTAAAGCAAGCTGCTTTCATACATAAAAATAATAATAGCAATATCCGAAGAAGGGTGGGAGGATGCGGCTGGTGGGGGGGGGGGATCTGGTTAGATCCCTGGAAGGTCAGGAGCAGAGAGATTCAGCATGGCGTGGAGATTATGGAAGTGCTGCTTAATAATAAGCACAAAAATAGGTAGAGGATCCCTGCCTTCAAACACAGGAAAAGAGCAGGGCTATCTGGAGGGGAAAGCGAAGCAGGGTGAGGCTCCAATTAGCCCATATGCTAATCGGGTTGGTTAATAGAAGGCAAAGTTTTCCATTGCTCCCGTGTGAAGGAATCATCAGCGGCTCTCTTTGTATTAGAAACCCGCAGTGGAAATTGTGGAATAATCAGTGGTGGGATTCAAATATTTAACAACCGGTTCTCTGCCCTAATGACCAGCAGGGTAGGTGGGGCTCGGTGGTCATGTGATCATGTGGGCGTGGCCAAGTCAATGTCACTCAGGTCGATGGGCATTTCGCCTTAGTTGTTACAATGGTAATAAGGGTTAACCGGAGAGGCAGTTTCTGTAAGCAGGGCAACAAAGATGAGGCTAGAAACAACACCAGAATGTTTCCTTCCTGCCTTCCTTACAGGATTAGCCCTGTAAAGTGGGAAAAAAAGCAAAAGGAGATTTCTTCCAACAACCGGTTGGAAGAAATTACCTCCCCGAGGCCTATAAGATCGCACAGACTAGGCCTCTTCCGGATTCCAACTGCCGCAATGTCGGCTGGCGACTCCCCAGGGGAGAGCCTTCTCTGTTGCTGCTCCGGCCCTCTGGAACGATCTTCCCGTGAAGATCTGGACCCTTATTACCCTTCCGGCCTTCTGCAAAGCGACCCAGACCTGGCTGTTCCGGCAGGCCTGGGGCTGTTGACCTTGTCCAGCCCATCCTAAGTTGTGAATGTTGTGGATCTTTTAATGTTGCCTTGTTTTTGTATGTCCTTCCCTCCCCCTTTTTTACTTGTAAGCCGCCCTGAGTCTCTTTGAGAGTGGGCGGCATAGAAATTAATTAAATAATAATAATAATAGAAGGCATAGAGAACTCTTCAGCTCAGCAATAGGGAAAGACCCTGTTGAGATGGCAGAAAATTAAACAGGCGTGAGATTGGCAACCCCTAATGTTGGTTCTGCCTCTGCCTCTTGCCTCTATTCCCACATATTGCAGTCACGTGTCTTCCATTTCCAGTACTGAGAAGCTTAACAGATTTGACATAACTTGAGGCTCTCTTGGAGACCGTGAGAATAAGGTGGAAAGCAGCATTTTAATACGGTAGTCCTTGACATACAACCATTTATTTAGTGAACGTTCAAAGTTATAACAGCACTGAAAAAAGTGTCATCTCCATTTTTCACACCACTGTTGCAGTGGTGGGTTTCAAAAATGTCGTCGAACATACTCTGTGGGTGTGGCCTCCTTTGTGGGAGGGGCTTGCTGCCCATGTGACCGGATATGAAGATACCGACGACACTTGTCAGAACCACCTTAAATGACCTCACACACAGCACTGGCATGCATAAGAATAGGTGCGAACTGGTAGGAACCCACCTCTGCACTGTTGCCGCCTCCTCATTGTCACATGATCAAAATTCGAATGCTGGGCAACTGGAATGTATTTAGGACTGTTGCAGTATCCAGGCATAATGGGATCGCCTTTTGCGACCTTCTGGCAAGCAAAATGACTTAACTCACTTAACGGCCGTGTTCCTAACTTAAACAATTCCAGTGATCATTTAATAACTGTGGCAAGAAAGGTTGCAAAACTGGGCAGAATTCATTTAACAACTGTCTTACTTAGCAATGGAAATTTTGTGCTCAGTTGTGGCTTAAGTCAAGCACTACTGATAGTCCGGCTGAGCAGGAATTAAGGTGCCTCACTTATCTCCTGGGGATGAATCAGAGGTGGTATTCCGGCAGTTCTGACTGGTTCGGGTGGACTGGTAGCGGCGGCTGTGGGAAGCTCTGCCCACCCATCCCAACGTAATGCGCGAGCATTAAGAGCCGAGGTGGCGCAGTGGTTAAATGCAGCACTGCAGGCTACTTCAGCTGACTGCAGTTCTCCAGTTCGGCGGTTCAAATCTCACCGGCTCAGGGTTGACTCAGCCTTCCATCCTTCCGAGGTGGGTGAAATGAGGAGCCGGATTGTTGTTGGGGGCGATATGCTGACTCTGTAAACCGCTTAGAGAGGGCTGAAAGCCCTATGAGCGGTATAAGTCTTAACTGCATGCACAGATGTGGCACACGCTCCCATTTGCGAACCGGTTGGGAGGTAAGTGATTCCCACCACTGGGATGAATGCATCATCATGAAGACCCAGCAGAAAAAATGTTGATGCTAGGCCATGTTTATACCAGGATTAGTTGCAATTGCTAGATGTTCTTGTGTAGATCAGAGTCTCTCTCTCTCTCCTCTCCTCTCTTTCCTCCTCTCTCTCCTCTCCTCTCCCCTCCCCCCTCTCCCTCCCCCCCCCCCCCCCCTCTCTCTCTCTCTCTCTCCCTCTCCCTCTCCCTCTCCTCTCCCCCTCCTCCCTCCCTCCCCCCTCCTCTCTCCCTCTCTCTCTCTCTCTCTCTCTCTCTCTCCCCGTGCTTTTCCGAGTCATATTTTTTGGAGTAAATTTCCTGGTAAGTGGTGACCTGTTGATGGAAAAAATTGTCTGTAGTTACAGTTCATTTGGACATGGATGGTAGCTTCCAGACCTTACGGCAGGCTGAGCTGCCAGAGAGACATCTGTATGCCAACATTATTAAAACATGATGCTTCAGAATAATCTGAAGTTCAAATAGCCTTTACTGAATTGTTGGACATTCCCATTGTGTCACTAATCATTCAACAGAATCAATGAAATCCGTGGAAAAAACTTACAAGTTGGGTCCAAATGATTCCACAAGCTGAATTAAACATTTTTTTAAAAAAGGTAATTATAATAAAAAACAAAATGTCATTAGATTTAAAGGAAGATTGCAAGTTCTCTCTAAGAAAGAGAACTGTTAAAAAGTCAAGCATTTAAAAAAGTTTTTTTTTAAAAAAATAATTCCATGGGTATATTGATGCTGGTACCACTTTGTGGCTTTGTCTAGGGAAAGCATTGTCTCGGTCTCCTTTCTCATGACCATTTCGAGATAAGCAGTGGTGATTCTAAATACAAGCTCGGGGGGGGAGGGGGGAATTCTTTAAACAAATTTGATGGATTAGATCATCAACCAATATCAACGATCGACTAATTTAGACTTTCTCCAGAATGATCTGTCTGGCCCTTCAAATCTTTCCAATGATGTAGGCACAGATGTTTGTGATATGTGTTCAGAAGCACTGACACATTCAAAGAAAATACCTGTTTCCCTGAAAATAAGACCTCCCCGGATAATAAGCCCAATCGGGCTTTTGAGCGCATGTGCTAATTTATATTTATTATTATTTATTTTTTTAAATTTTTATTTTATCAATTTCATATATACATTCCAATTATATGATCTCATAACTGTTATTAATAATATGCATTTATACAATTTTTTCCCCTACAGTTACAAATACTTGAAGATTGCTTTCCTTACCATCCCATAGATCCATCTTATCTTACACAACAGTCCTACTTCTTCTTCCCTCCCGCAGTGGTGGGTTTCAAAAATTGTTCAAACCTACTCTGTGGGTGTGGCCTCCTTTGTGGGAGTGGCTTGCCACCCATGTGACCGGATGGGAGTGTCTTGCCGCCCATGGACCGATATGAAGATGCCGACGACACTTCAGAACCACCTTAAATTACCTCACACACAGCACTGGGATGCATAAGAATAGGATGTAAACTTTTCTTAAAAGGCATCTTTGGTTTGCGTTAAAACCACTTCAACACACCAATGTTCTGATTGCACCACTAACGCAGTGGCCATCCTTACTTTCACAGAGGCACTGAGTTTTATAAATGAGCATGATAGTGTAAATAATCATATCCAAGGACCAGTGGTGGGTTTCAAAAAATGTTGGAACCTCTTCTGTAGGTGTGCCTTTCTTTCGGGTCCACTGGTGGAACCTCTTCTAACCGGTTCGGTAGATTTGACGAACCGGTTCTACTGATAGTGTGAACTGGTAGGAACCCACCTCTGCTCCCTGAAAATATTGCAACACAGCAGCAGCCATGAGGTGACCACACTCGCCACCTTCTGCACCTCAAAATAATAAGACATCCCTGAAAATAAAGCCAAGCGCTTAT
This sequence comes from Thamnophis elegans, assembly GCF_009769535.1. NCBI lineage: Eukaryota > Metazoa > Chordata > Lepidosauria > Squamata > Natricidae > Thamnophis > Thamnophis elegans. Next base: position 4,230,416 of record NC_045543.1, on the reverse strand, counting down.
TTCAGGGGTCAAAAGAAAATAAGACCCTGTCCTATTTTCGGGGAAACACGGTAGGTACAAAATAGGTCCTAAGACTATAGCACATGCCCATTTAGATTTACTAGAAGTATCTTCACAGTTTTTAAAAGACAATGAAATATCTGATCTAACGAGGGGAGAAAGACACCTGGATTCATCTAGCCAAGCTGAACTTGAATCACAAAGAAAAGCGCTGGACTCACATAATTGCCACATTTCTTGAAAAATTATATGCATTGCATTCTATTAGGTGTTATCTTTATCTTTCTTACTGTTCCCCCCACGAGCTATCTTTGTAAAATCTAAATCTGTACAAAAAACAATGCTGGGAACTTGTGTGTGCAGATATTGTGTTGACATGTACTATTTAGGAATTTTTATTTATCTCTTGAGCTAGAGGACGGAGAAGATATTTGCATTGTATATATCAGAGTGCGCTTTAGTTACACTTCAGTGACCAAGGCTTTTTCTTTTTAAAATAAAATTAATTATTTGACCGGGCGGGGGGGGGGGGGGAGGAAGTTGAAGAAAAATGTGGATTTTTCATCATAAACTATTTCTTAAGCAGACTTTTTTTAAAAGTAAAAAAAAAGCGGGCTACACCTACGGCAACAGTAATAACAGTCTAAGGTTTCATCCATGCAGCAGCTGAAAGATGCTTTGCTAACCTCTTTTAAGGACATGTCCTAAGGGTTCTGTTGCTTCTTATCTCCAGCCAGTAGCTGAATGCTACCTCTGATGTTAAGTCATGTTTTCCACCATCTCTCCATTAATGTAAATGGGGTTTTGTTGGGGTGATAAGCAGCATGTGACCCAACAAATGCGCGCACAACAAAAACCGTGACATCATAAACGCGCCCACAACAACATGCCCACAACAATGCGCCGACAAAACTGCGCTCACAAAAGCGCGATTTCAGTTAAGGTAAGAGTTACGTTCAGGGTTAGGCTTAGGGATTTCAGTTAAGGTAAGGTTTAGGTTTAGGTTTAGGTTTAGGTTTAGGTTTAGGTTTAGGTTTAGGTTTAGGTTTAGGTTTAGGTTTAGGTTTAGGGTTAGGGTTAGGGTTAGGGTTAGGGTTAGGTTTAGGGTTGGGTTTACGGTTGGGTTTAGGGTTGGGTTTAGGGTTGGGTTTAGGGTTGGGTTTAGGGTTGGGTTTAGGGTTGGGTTAGCGTTAGGTTTAGCGTTAGGTTTAGGGTTAGGTTTAGGGTTAGGTTTAGGGTTAGGTTTAGGGTTAGGTTAGGGTTAGGTTTAGGTTAGGTTTAGGGTTAGGTTTAGGGTTAGGTTTAGGGTTAGGTTTAGGGTTAGGTTTAGGGTTAGGGTTAGGGTTAGGTTTAGGGTTAGGTTTGAACTCGCGGTTTGTTGAAGGAACGCTTTTGTCAGCGGGCTGTTGTCGGCGCGCTTCTGCGCTCATTCGTCGGCCCGATTTAGAACTCTCGGTTTTCTCGCCACGGTTTTGTCGGTCGCCACTTTTGTCGAGCGCGCATTTGTCAGTGAACCAAGCAGCAAGGGCTAGAAGCAGTGGTGGGATTCAATTTCTTTTACTACCGGTTGTGTGGGTGTGGCTTGGTGGGCATGGCTTGGTGGGCGTGGCAGGGGAAGGATACTGTAAAATTTCCATTCCCGCCCTATTCCAGGGGATGGTTACTGCAAAATCCTCATTTCCTCCCAATCCGCTGGGACTCGGGAGGCAGAGAATAGATGGGGGCGGAGCCGGTCAGAGGTGGTATTTACCGGTTCTCCGAACTACTCAAAATTTCCGCTACCGGTTCTCCAGAACTGGTCAGAACCTGCTGAATACCACCTCTGGCTGGATGTCCAAAACTGGAGGTATGGATCTCTCCCTTCCTATGGTCAGTGGCAACTTTCTTTCTTTCTTTCTTCTTGAGGGTGGGCCAGGCATCTGCCCACATACTGTAAGAAGGGAATGTAACCTACTCAGAGTCCTGCTGAATTGGAGTGGCAAATCAGCTCCAGTAAATAAATAAATCTCCAAAATAATGCTTGAACAGCATTTCACAAAGCACCAACTGTTGTGACTCAGCAGAAGTTTGCTGTGAGTTGAGTCGGGATGCAGGATTAACAATGCAGCTGGGGCTCGTTAGTGTCATCTTCTGGAGATAAAAGGACTGATGGTGCCAGCCCTGGTTGCAGAAGTCAATGTTCGTCGTTCGTTTATGGAGAATTCAGTTCCGATCCTGTTAGAGTTTGTGAGACACTTGGAGAAGTGATTTTGCTTCTTGAAAACCTGGTTTGGCCGTAAGAGATCTTTGTTTTTGCATTCTGTTATCTTCTTGCCAGAGACTTTATTTATGTTCATTTTGGGCTCGCAGCCAGTCTGAGCCAAGGACTGATAAAGTTATTTCCTTTTAAGTCTGTCTGCCTGTCGTCTGTGAATGAGCAGAGAAGGGGGGACAGAACAACCAACTAGGGCAGGTCAAGTAGCTTTGTGTGAGATTTCTTCACCACCTTAAAAACCAATGTTCTGATCGAAAAGCAGCTGATACAGTGGATTAGAGTAAGTGGAGATTCTCCAGTGTTCGGCCTCTGATATCTTGCCCTCATATATCAGGCAGCAGAGATGATGCCAGGAATGAGTAGAGACTTCCAGGTCATGAGGGAACTTATATCTGAAGCCTCGAATCATGCATCATGGTTTGACGAATAGTTGAACCCTTGGATCAAAACTCATCTCCTTCCCTAGCTTAGTTGGATTCGAAGATGTAGGAAAGGCATTTCAGAGTGGATAAAACTTTTGAGAACTTGGAGTGAGTGGGACTGGGGAGGCTGTTTATTAAGTGAAAGGTGAATGTTTAATGCTCAATACTTCAATATTTTAAAGCTTTTAATTGTTGATATCATCATGTATGAATCTGCAAGCCACTCAGAGTCCCTTGGTAGTGAGATGGGTGGGATATAAAATGAATCAATTTATACAAATATAATAAATAAATAAAATAAGTAAAGGAAGCAAAATAAATTTGTTTTGGATACAGGTGAGCTCGGTCTCACTGCTTATTAGTAACCTATGACTATCACTAAGTATTTTATCTTATGGTTCTTGATGAATGTACTCTATTTTATTTTTCTTTATGTTCACTGAGAGCCTATGCACCAAAGAAAATTCCTGTGTGTCCAATCACACTTGGCCAATAAAGAATTCTATTCTATTCTATTCTATTCTATTCTCTATTCTATTCTATTCTATTCTATTCTATTCTATTCTATTCTATTCTATTCTATCTTTCTATTCTATTCTATTCTATCCATCCATTCCATTCCATTCCATTCCATTCCATTCCATTCCATTCCTCCCTTTCCCCATGGCTCCTGGTATTCTAAATTTTATCTTGAAATTTATGACCTAGTGAAAGCTAGAGAAAAGTGCCATTCTTTGGAATTCAGTTGGCCTGGAAAAGCTTGGAAGATTCACAGCTTAGCTTTTGGGGTGGGTGGGAAATATCTCATCTATTTTATTGACTGACTTCTGCTTTTACATTACATCCTCATTGTATTGTGTACCCATTGCACTGCACACTCCTGCTGTGTGAAGCACAAAGTAGACAAATGGCTGTGGTAGAATTCTCACAGTAGTTCTGTCCTGACCCCCATGGCTCTCTAGTTCTATATGGGAAAATACTCAGGGTGTTCTATTCTGTTCCTGGACCATATTTCTGCTCAGGCAAAAAAAATAATGTTTCATTTTAGCTCAAAGATACTCATTTAGTAATTGCAAAGACTAATGAAAGAGCCGAGGTGGCGCAGTGGTTAAATGCAGCACTGCAGGCCACTTCAGCTGACTGTTATCTGCAGTTCAGCGGTTCAAATCTCACCGGCTCAAAGGTTGACTCAGCCTTCCAATCCTTCCGAGGTGGGTGAAATGAGGACCCGGATTGTTGTTGGGCAATATGCTGACTCTGTAAACCGCTTAGAGAGGGCTGAGAGCCCTATGAAGCGGTATATAAGTCTAACTGCTATTGCTATTGCTATGAAAGGAAACCTACTCCCACCAGAAAAATATTTGGATGTCAATAAACTCCAGACTCACGTAAGAAATTCAGCAAGCGTTTACCGAGGCAAATCGGAGTGAGAGAGAGAAAAAGCGAAGTTGATTACGTACTTTCTTTGTGGCCACAGACAGGAATGAAATTGTTTGAAAGTACTTCTCAATCATGTCACGCACCACTAGTTCTTTTAAGTGTAAGGTTCACATCCTCTGCACCTCATTTGCTATACGTTAAAGTGCAGGCAATTGAAATTTCCCCTGGAATTCACAAGTGTTACCTTTCTTCCCTCTTCCTCCTCCTCCAATTCAAAGTGAAAGTTTGAAATAAACGCAGTGACCTAAATCGATACGTTAGTGGGTAATTTTTGTGACCGTTATGAAGACTGGTTTGCATGCCACAAAACCAACTGGATTTTTAATGTGATAACCTTCCAGTAATAAGATCCAGGGGGCTCTGGATTGCTCAGAGCCAGGAACCACTTTGAATATTCTAGTTTCCACAGCCAGATGACTCTGACAAAATAAATTGGGCAGGCTTCTTTTTTTCTTTTCAACTTTTTCAACATTTCTTTCCAGTGGTTTAAAAACAAAGAAGTATCCCAAGTCATCCTTTCCTTCACCTGTTGAGCGATAAACCAAAAAAGGAAGAAAATGTTTTGCAGGCAATACAAGAAATGGATGTAGATATTTGATAGGTCTTTTTTTAACCTTCCAATTACAGCTAGTCCTCGCTTAGTGACAGGCTCAGTTAGCAACCATTCACAGTTACAGTGGTATTGAAAAAAGTAATTTTGAGTGGCTTTGGATGTTGCCCCCGAAGGACTGCTGGGACAGTCCATCCTTAACTCCCGGGTGGTGAAAATTTACGCCCCAGAGAGGGCTCGCAATTTGGGAGTCCTCCTGGATTCGCAGCTGAAACTGGAACATCATCTGTCGGCTGTGACCAGGGAGGCCTTTGCCCAAGTTCATCGGGTGCACCAATTGCGGCCCTATTTGGACCGGGAGGCACTTCAAACGGTCACTCACGCCCTTGTCACCTCAAGGCTGGATTATTGCAACATGCTCTACATGGGGCTACCCTTGAAAAGCGTTCGGAGACTGCAGTTAGTTCAGAATGCGGCCGCGCAAGCGATATTGGGTGTGCCGAGGTACACCCATGTTACACCTGTCCTCCGTGAGCTGCACTGGCTACCAATTGGTCTCCGGACTCAATTCAAGGTGTTGGTCATTACCTTTAAAGCCCTACATGGCTTAGGGCCAGGATACCTGCGAGACCGCCTCCTGCCACATACCTCCCAGCGGCCAGTAAGATCCCACAGATTGGGCCTCCTTCAGATGCCGTCAGCTGAACAGTGTTAGCTGGCGGGGCCTTAGAGGAGAGCCTTCTCTGTGGAGGCTCCGACTCTTTGGAACCAGCTCCCCCCGGAAATCCGGACCATACCCACTCTCATGGCCTTCAGGAAAGCTGTAAAAACTTGGCTGTTCCGGCAGGCCTGGGGCTGTTGACCTCACTGTTAAGGTCCAGTCCCGACTAGAATGAATGTATGAGGGTGTTTGCTGTTTTTAAATTGTTTCCTTTTATCGTTATGCATTTTTTCTTATATTTTTGTAAGCCGCCCGGAGTCCTTCGGGATTGGGCGGCATATAAATATATTTAATAAATAAATAAATAAATAAATTAATTAATTAAAAAAAAACTTTAAAACCAGCCAAGCCAAGACTTTGACAGGTCTTTAAAGCAAAGAAAAGCTGAAGTAAGATCATAAAGACTTTGGCGTTTTCACGTAGTGGTTCCTTTATTTAATGACTGCCGTTTCCAACTACGAAGATCTCCGTAGGGGAGATCTAGCACAGTATTTCTCAATCTTGGCAACTTGAAGATGTCCGGACTTCAACTCCCAGAATTCCCCAGCCAGCATTCACTGTAGGTCCCACTTCCTCTCCCAATATTTTTTCCCATGCCAGTACCTGCTGAAGGTAAGTTGGGTTGAGAAATTCGTTGCCTTAAGGTCCCTCCACTTCTGCAGCTGGGAATGGATTTGAACCCATACCTCCCTGGTCCTTGTCCAACGCCTTAACATCTGCACCACACTGGCTCCTGTCCTGGTGCCTTTCCCACAGACAGCCACCTGACTGGTTTCTATAGGAACAGATTGCTGGGCTAGATAAGTTATAGTCTGATTCAATTTCGATTTCAATTTAATAAAATTTGTATGCCCCCACTCCCTTGGGACTCTGGGCGGCTTACAGACAAGATAAAAAAGCATTTAAAAATTTAGAAGTAAAAAATACAATTGTTAAAATTACACACCATCCATTCTGTCTAAGTGGGGCTGGACATTGATCAACAGCCCCAGGCCTGCCGGAACAGCCAGGTCTTGTGGCTTTACGAAGGCCGAGAGAGTGGAAAGGGTCCCGATCTCTATGGGTATATCGTTCCACAGGGCTGGCGCAGCTACAGAGAAGGCCCTCCCCCGGGGGGCTGCCACACGGCATTGTCCGGTCAACAGCACCCAGAGGAGGCCCAACCTCTGAGATCTTGTTGGTCATTGGGAGGTATGTGGCAGGAGGTGGTCTCTCAGGTAGCCAGGTCCTAAACCGTGTAGGGCTTTAAAAGTAATGACTAGCACCTTGAAGCGCGTCCGGAGACCAATAGGGAACCAGTGCAGCTCGCGGAGGATGGGTGTAACATGGGTGAGTCATCTTGACTCTTCTTATTTCGAGGTTCGAGGTTCGAGGTTCATTTTATTTATATGCTGCCCTATTCCCGACGGGACTCAGGGCGGCGCACAAACCCAAGGAGGGGAAGGGAAACACAAAAACTACAACAAAAAGTACCAGGGCATTTAAAAACAACCAACAGCCACACGATTCGAGAGGGGAAGGGAACTCATCGACCCCAGGCCTGCCGACACAGCCAGGTTTTAATGGCTTTTCGGAAGGCCTGGAGAGAGGTGAGGGTCCGAATCTCTGCGGGGAGCATCGTTCCAAAGGGCCAGAGCCGCCACAGAGAAGGCCCTCCCCCAGGGTAGTGCCAGATGACATTGGCTAGTAGACGGAACCCAGGAGGAGGCCTAATCTGTGTGATCTAATGGGTCTTTGGGAGGTAATTGGCAGCAGGCGGTCTTTCCATCTTGCAGCAGGCGCTAAAGAATTAAGGAAATTCTGAGAAACTGTTTCTGGGTACCAGAAATAACAGAAGAACTTCTATACCTAAATTGATTCCTGAGTATTCCAAATTTCTTTCATTAGAGTTTTTTCATTCCTTCCTTCCTTCCCTCTCTCCCTCTGTCCTCTCATCTCTCTCTCTCCCCCCTCACTACCTTAGAGATTCCACAGTTCATAAAATACATATGCCAAACAATAACAATTCATAAAACAGATATGCCCAAACAATAAAATAAAATAACAGTAACAGCTAGTAAAGAGACACAGCTAGGCATCGTCAAATGATGATGGCTGCATCACATACATGGGCTAAAAACCAAATTTTCACCTTGCGTGGAAAAGTAAACAGTTTTAACATTGGTCTGGCCTATGGAACTCTGAAGCCCAAGGGCCACATCAAAACTATCGATGCTGTTCCTTTGAGACTAGTGTTGTGTGACTCTTGAAGTTTCTAGAGAACTGTTGCGGAGAGCAGCTTCATTGCCACATTCTGCACCAGCTGATGAATAATTCCACATAAAGCCCATTGCGGTAATCTAACCATGAAGCAAACAGAGCATGGACAATTATGGTCAAGCCATTCCCATCCAGGAAAGGTTGGCTAGTCACAGTGAATCAAATGCACTCCAAGCCACAGTGGCCATGGGGACTCCATATAACAGGAATGAATCCAAGAGAACATCTGCTTACTTCAAGGGGAAGTAAAACTACATCTTAGCCAGAGTCATCAAGATTCAGACACAATTTATTGACCCTCATCCAATCTACAACAGCATCCAGTCTGGCCCAGTCTGGCTTCGATAAGCAGGGTGAAAAAGAGCCGGGTATATTATTCGCATATTGGTGGTATCAAAGTATAAATCCCAATGATCTCACTCAACAGCTTCATGGAGATATTAAATGACTGTGTGGAAATCCTTCAGTGCCACCATCTGGACCCGACTGCAGGTGGGAGCAGAAGCATGAAGAATTGTGCCTTTGATACTATGAGGTTCCTGGTCAATGGCATCAAAAATTGATAAATCTTAAGATGATCCACAGAGGTCGTGAAATGAGAAAGTTGTGAGCTCCCTGCTTTGGTATTGTTTCTTGATGGGGCATTTCATGTGTCTTGCTGCCTCTCCGGACGATGATATATTTTTAATGCAGATTTGACTTGGACAGTGGAAAATCGCCTTTTAGCAATAGCAATAGCAGTTAGACTTATATACCGCTTCATAGGGCTTTCAGCCCTCTCTAAGCGGTTTACAGAGTCAGCATATCGCCCCCAACAATCTGGGTCCTCATTTTACCCACCTCAGAAGGATGGAAGGCTGAGTCAACCTTGAGCCGGTGAGATTAGAACTGCTGAACTGCAGATAGCAGTCAGCTGAAGTGGCCTGCAGTACTGCACCCTAACCACTGCGCCACCTCGGCTCTTAATACCGATATTATATATTAATTTCTCTCTTCTTGCAAAGAGATCACGACCCCATCCAGAGTCCTTCTCGCTGTTTTTTGACAACCTCTATGGAACTGTAGGAGAAGTTGAACTTCACTGTTATATTGCGCTATGGGGTGGGTGGGTCTTGAACTAACATTAAGTTTGTTGAATATGTCATAGTGGCGTGATGCCCAACAGCACTAAGGAATATTTATAACCCATAACTGCTGTGATTATACTAAGTCAACTAGGCCAAACCTAAAGAGACTGGTAGTTTAGGTACAGTGGAATTCATCCACTGGCTCCAGGCCTAAACTGAAAACAAATTCTTGATTTCAGAAATCTGCACTTATCAAATCATAAAGAGACATTTCATTTGAAGGAAATTATGAGCTTGTTAACCAAATTAAAAAAGGCTTGATATGTTTGAATCTGCCCAATCATAAGACAAAGCTGTAGCTGTATCTTAAGTAGATCGGTGTGTGTGTGTGAAAATCACAACCTTTTTGCTGGTTGCATTATTGCAATCAGCTACTTGAATGAAAAGTTACCTGATAAACTAGCATAAAATCGCTTAATCAGTTTTGGGTGAGAAAAATCAAGACTGAAAGTAAACCTTATAGAAAATATCTCACCTCTTCACAAAATAATAAGGTATCGAAATTATTTAGATAATGCTTAGAAAGGAGACTGTAATCCTATATCCGCTGATATGGGAATAAAGTGTGGGAATTCAATAAATGGGTTCATACACAGTACACCATGATTATACTCTTGTTTTAAAATCCATTATTATCTGAATTTGTATACAACACTGATGTTTGTGTGTATGTATGTGTGTGTGTGTGTATGTATGTGTCTATCTATCTCTATTTCTATCTCTATCTCTATCTCTATCTCTATCTCTATCTCTATCTCTATCTCTATCTCTATCTCTATCTCTATCTCTATCTCTATCTATCTATCTATCTATCTATCTATCTATCTATCTATCTATCTATCTATCTATCTAGTGTATTTGTGCTGATAAATAAAGCCGATAGACAGAGAAAGGAAGCAGTAGACTTTCCCCATATTTGGGCATACCAGGGTTGTGACACTAAATACACACACAACACACCCACACACACACACACACACACACACAAATCTATCTATGATAGCTAGATTCAAGGCACCCTGTGACAAAAAGAACAACCCATATTATTCCATATTGGCTAGACTAAAATAAGGTTGTAGATTGCAAACAAACTGCGTGTACAGCCTTACAGCATGAGTTTGCGTGAATCCAGCCAAATTTAATTTAATAAACTGATTAACATGGCATAGAAGCTAGAACACGTGTTTAGGGTTGTGCTGGAAGAACTGTTAGCAACAGTATACTTGGGATGTTGAAAGGACAAAAAAGCAAAAAAGTACAGTTTTTTTTTAAAAAAAATGTCATTAGCTACATGTTCTACCTCTATATAAGAAAATAAATTATTCAATCACCACAACAATGAAGTTAACACCCAAAAGGATATGCACAATCACATACGCTGGTACTCTACTTGTAGTGTTGCAGTTGACCCATTAGATCACACAGGGTCGGCCTCCTCCGGGTTCCGTCTACCAGCCAATGCCATCTGGCTACTACCGAGGGAGGGCCTTCTCTCTGGCAGCTCCGGCCCTTTGGAACAAACTCCCCGCGGAGATTTGGACCCTCACCTCTCTCCAGGCCTTCCGGAAAGCCGTTAAAACCTGGCTGTGTCGGCAGGCCTGGGGTCAATGAGTTCCCTTCCCCTCTCGAATCGTGTGTCTGTTGGTTATTTTAAATGCTTGTATTTGTAGTTCTTGTGTTTCCCTTCCCCTCTTGGGTTTGTGAGTCGCCCCGAGTCCCGCTGGGAATAGGGCGGCATATAAATAAAACGAAACCTGAAACCTGAAACCAGTTGAGTTTAAAGACCAACACCCTGCAAACCACACCACCATAATGGCAATCTTCCTACTTCTACTCCCCAGCCCAATTTTCTGCTATTGTTTTCAACCTAAAATGGGATGCATCTTCTTTTAAATTTGAATGTGCACATGAGCGTGCAGGGATTGTTATTATTTGACTTATAATATTCTCCAACGTGTCTGCGAACTATCCTCCCTATTCCTTTTCAGAAGCTGCTTCAGAAATTCAACCCCTTACCATCTGTATGGTAAAGGTGAAAGTTCCCCTTGCACATATGTGCTAGTCGTTTCCAACTCTAGGGGGCGGTGCTCATCTCCGTTTCAAGCTGAAGAGCCAGCGCTGTCTAAAGACCTCTCCGTGGGTCAGATGGCCCCCATGACTAAACACCAAAGGTGCATGGAATGTTGTTACCTTCCCACCAAGGGATCCCTATTTTCTACTTGCATTTTTACATGCTTTGAATTGCTAGGTTGGCAGAATATCATCTGTATTTCTCGTTCAAAAGTTTTATTTTCTTTTAAAACAAACATTTCATCATTCCTCAATCAGTAAGACATCGGAGTACAATTTTTGTGTGTCAAAATAGTTCTAGTTTACCACCAAATTCTTGTCTAGCCTAATGTATACCCCTCCCTCCCCCCCCCCGACTTCCCAGAACCCGTACACGGTATGGATTTTTAACAAACACAATCTATTGAGAAAAAAGAAATAAAGAAATTAATGACATCTCTACATTGATCTTAGCTTCTTCTTGCTGAGCTAACTTTAAACAATTTAAATCATTTCTGATCTTAAGCATAGGCTAACTGGAATTTCTTGGTCCCGTATTTATTTTGTATATAGTCAATCCATTTTTTCCAGTCTCGTTTATACTCTCATTTGAGTGATCTTTAAGATATGCTGATATTTTAGCCATCTCGGCTAAGTTTGTAACTTTCAATGTCCATTCTTGAATTGTAGGCAAGGCTTCCTTCTTCCAGTATTGCGCCACCAACAGTCTTGCTGCCTATATCATCTGTATTTCAATGCAAAAATATGCTGTATATTTTTGTTCATTTTTTTTAAACCCAAACCTGAATGTTTTGAGATATGCAGCAGCAGAAGAGGATGATTTCCTGCTCTTTGGGGTTGAGAAATGGAAACAAACCTCTTCCAGGTCTCCATATAAAACATGAACTGAGTAATGAGATTATTCTTTTCAAAACTGCTGTAATTGATAGGTTATATAGCTCAAGAAAGGGGGACGTTATTGGAGAGGAAAGAAATGAAACCAGCTGAGAGAGACCTTCTGGCAGGGACAACAAAGGTCCCTGCCAGAAGAGCCGAGGTGGCACAGTGGTTAAATGCAGCACTGCAGGCTACTTCAGCTGACTGCAGTTCAGCAGTTTGGCTGTTCAAATCCCACCAGGCTCAGGGTTGACTCAGCCTTCCATCCTTCCGAGGTGGGTAAAATGAGGACCCAGATTGTTGTTGGGGGCAATGAGCTGACTCTGTAAACTGCTTAGAGAGGGCTGAAAGCCCTATGAAGTGGTATATAACTATTGCTATTGCTTTCACCACCTGCTTTCCTTATCTGGCCTTTGCTAGTTGGCATCCTGAAGATGAAACTCAAATACTTTGGCCACCTTAATGAGAAGGAAGGACTCACTGGAGAAGAGCCTCATGCTGGGAAAGATGGAGAGCAAAAGATGAAGGGGAGGACAGAGAATGAGGTGGCTGGATGGAGTCACTGAAGCAGCAGGTGTGAGCTTAAATGGACTCCAGAGGAGGGTAGAGGACAGGAAGGCCTGGAGGAACATTGTCTATGTGGTCGTGATGGGTTGGACCCGACTTAGCAACTAACAATAACAACAAATCCACAGTTTACTGATTAGCCTTCAGACCCACCTCCTCGCAGAAGTCACTTATGGAAAGCAACTTTTAACCAATCAACAGATAGTGGCCCATTGGTTTTACAGCACCAATCCGCCCTCCCATTTTTAAAGCAGCAGATATTTTCTATGTTTCCCACACCATTCAGGTCACTCGGTTAGCTCAAGAGAGTTGGTATGAATTTCTACACAAAGCGCATCTTCTAGGTTTAGGTTTGGGTTTCGTTTTATTTATGCCGCCCTATTCCCAGCGGGATTCAGGGCGGCTCACAAACCCAAGGGGTAAGGGAAACACAAAAACTACAAATACAAGCATTTAAAAATAACCAACAGACACACAAATCGAGAGGGGAAGGGAACTCATCAACCCCAGGCCTGCCGACACAGCCAGGTTTTAATGGCTTTTCGGAAGGCCTGGAGAGAGGTGAGGGTCCGAATCTCGGCGGGGAGTTCGTTCCAAAGGGCCGGAGCTGCCACAGAGAAGGCCCTCCCCCAGGTAGTAGCCAGATGGCATTGGCTGGTAACTAACTTTCCTGTCAGGGCTGGGCTTGTGTTGACTAACAGGAGAGGAAAGGAACCCTAACATAAGCATGGGCTCTGGGCAATTCTTCCTCTTCCTACGAGGTGACATATTGCAAAGTGGTGGTCAGGTCAAGGTTCTTGGAGCAGAGTCATTGTTGAGAGGCGTGGTTGCTAATATCTGCCTCTTGTGGCTCCTTTCAGTGAATGGAAACAACATGTTTGGTCACGTGAGTTCCACCGGGAGGTCTGTTTCCTCCCCACCCCAGCTGAAAGACCAGGGTGTGGGGAGAGGGAGGGACCCAACCAAACAAAGGCCAGAAGGCTGCAAATAACAACTGTGCTTTCTCGGTGCCCGGTGCCACTGCAGGTGTGAAAAAAGTCCCAGCAGTGTGGGTGTGTGGAGATAAGCAAACAGGCTGCATTCTTCATTCTCCCCTCCCAAGCTATCTGGCAAGCTTTAACTGTGAAAGGGGTTTTCCCCGCCCCCACGTTTTGGGCTCATTTGTATATGGCTGAAATGATAACTCGAGGTCTCTTTGGGTAATTCTCTGAATCAGGGTTGGGAAGCAGAAATTTGTTTCCAAGGGGTGTGAGTTTTTACTCAGAAAAGATGGCATGGTACCCCAACCTCCCCCCTCCCTCCAGGCAGGTGCACCAGGGATGGCTCTGGATATGGAAGAAGAAAGTCTTTGTTGACGCAGGTGATGGGACAGCATAATATTAGTACAGAGAAACTTGTTCCCCAGCTGCTGAGTTCAACCTTCCAGAGTGAAGCTGTTTTCTTTAGCACGGCAGCCCACAAGATGCTTCTTCAACCTCTTTCTCAGAGGAAGATGTTAGTATCTGTAGCTAATTGCCTTGAGACAGTGGTGGGTTTCAAAAAAAATTCGAACCTACGCTGTGGGTGTGGCCTCCTTTGTGGGAGTGGTTGCCGGCCATGTGTTCTCTGTCTCTCTGTCTCTCTCTCCTGTCTCTCTCTCTCCTTCCTTTTGTCTCTCTGTCCCTTTTTCCTTTTTTCTTTCATCTCTCTCTCACTTTTTCTTTCTTTTTTCTTTTTTCTATTTCTTCCTTTCTTCCTTTCTTTCTTTCTCTTTCCTTCTCTCTCTGTGTGAGTCTGTCTGTCTGTCTGTCGTGTATTGTATTGTATTGTATTTAATGAATTTATAGGCCACCCAATCCCGGAGGACTCTGGGCGGCTTACAGAAAAGAAGTAAATTATAAAAAATAAAGAATTAAAAAAAAGACAAAGAAAACAGATTAAAACCTCACCATGCACCCAATCTGGTCGGGGCTGGGCCTCAGTAATGAGGTCAACAGCCCCAGGCCTGCTGGAAGGCCTGTGTGTGTTTGTGTGTGTGTGAGAGTGGTGGGTTTCAAAAAGTTTTGGAACCTCTTCTGTAGGTGTGGTCTGCTTTCTGGTGGAACCTCTTCTAACCGGTTTGGTAGATTTGACGAACTGGTTCTACCGAACAGGTGCGAACTGGTAGGAACCAACCTCTTCCTTGAGAGCAGGATGCTGTGCAATCTGCTAGTGGGGTTAGGCCCTTTTTTTTGTTTGTTTATGAGTTTACAGCATTACTCTTGTGGGATGCTTTGCGGGAGCCTACCTTGTCCTAGATCAGTGTTTTCACTGGGCTTTTTCCAGATGTATGGACCAACCTCCAGAACTCTCCAGACCACGGCTCTCCAACCATGGCAACTTTAAGACTTGTGGACTTCAACTCCCAGAATTCTGGGAATTGAAGACTGTAAGTCCGCAAGTAAAGCTGGCCGAGGAACTCTGGGAGTCGAAGTCCACAAATCTTAAAGTTGCCAAGGTTGGAGACCCCCTGCTCCAGTCAACATAACCACGATGGAGGGTTCTGGGAATGAATGGCTACATGGTTGCTAAAAACATCCTAGATTGGGGAATGCTGCTCTAGATGAATGCAGTAACTGTAAAGAGGAGATAGATAGATAGATAGATAGATAGATAGATAGATAAATAAATAGATATGATAGAGATAGATAGATACTTTATTTATGCCGCCCTTTTCCCTGAGGGGACTCAGGGTGGCTCACAATTCAGGGGGAGGGAGGACAAAC
This sequence comes from Thamnophis elegans, assembly GCF_009769535.1. NCBI lineage: Eukaryota > Metazoa > Chordata > Lepidosauria > Squamata > Natricidae > Thamnophis > Thamnophis elegans. The sequence goes on along the minus strand of NC_045543.1, from coordinate 4,215,386 downwards.
AAGTTACAAACACAAAAACAATACATCATTAAAAGAGCACAACAGTCATACTATTCGAGTGGGGTTGAAATCTTTAGCCCCAGGCCTGTTGGGACAGCCAGGACTTAAGGGCTACGCAGAAGGTCTGGAGGGTGGTGAGGGTACGAATCCCCACGGGGAGTTCGTTACAGAGGGTCGGAGCAGCCACCGAGAAGGCCCTCCTCCGGGTAGTTGCCAGCCGACATTGGCCGGCTGATGGAATTCGGAGGAGGCTTAATCTATGGGATCTTATTGGCCTAGTGGAGGTAATCGGCAGTAGGCGGTCTCTCAAGTACCCAGATCCAATACCATGCAGGGCTTTGTAGGTGACAAGTAGCACCTTGAAGCGCACCCGGAGATCAACAGGCAGCCAGTGCAGCTCGCGGAGGATAGGTGTTACGTGGGTGAAACGAGGTGCACCCACGATCGCTCGCGCGGCTGCATTCTGGACCAGCTGAAGTCACCGAATACTCTTCAAGGGCAGCCCCATGTAGAGCACATTGCAGTATTCCAGCCTAGAGGTCACAAGGGCACGAGGAGAGACAAATCTACCCTTTGAGTGAGCTGATCAGCGCTTTCTGTATACCACATTGTGTTGCACTACAAAATTGACATTGGGTAGTATGTTAAGGGAAGCGGTGGCAATAGCAATAGCAATAGCAGTAGACTTATATACCGCTTCATAGGCCTTTCAGGCCTCTCTAAGCGGTTTACAGAGAGTCAGCATATTGCCCCCAACAATCTGGGTCCTCATTTTTACCCACCTCGGAAGGATGGAAGGCTGAGTCAACCCTGAGCCGGTGAGATTTGAACCGCTGACCTGCTGATCTAGCAGTAGCCTGCAGTGCTGCATTTAACCACTGCGCCACCTTGGCTCATAAGATGCTGAGCTTGTCAATCAGAAGATTGGCTAAGATGCTGAGCTTGTCAATCAGAAGATTGGCAGTTTGGTGGTTCGAATCCCTCGCACTGCTTAATGGAGTGAGCTCCTGTTAATTGTCCCAGCTTCTGCCAACCTAGCAGTTCGAAAGCATGTAAAAATGCAAGTAGAAAAATAGGAACCACCTTTGGTGGGAAGGGAACAGCCTGTGCCTTCAGCATTTAGTCATGCCGGCCACATGACCACAGAGACATCTTCAGACAGCACTGGCTCTTCGGCTTTGAAACAGAGATGAGCACCACCAACTAGATTCAGGAATGACTAGCACATATTACCTTTACTTGTTAGAAGATGCCAACAGAGCCCTCATGACAATTGCCACTACCACCAAAGCTTGAACCTATGAACTGGTATACCCTACAGCCACTGTAATCCTGGAGATACTTAGCTACATGATCAAAAAGAACAGCAGGACCAGGGACATGCAGTGAGTGGAGGCAGGGGGCGGGGCCTCACCAGTGTCATGAGGAAAAGAAAAATAATTAAAAGGAAAAAGACTAAGGTAGTTGCTGCCAGACTCCAGAGTCACCGTGGATGACTCTGAGTCTGCTTAGTGCTAACTGCAGGGAGAGGCAAGAGAACTACGGGCCTCCTTTGCATAAGGAATTTTTTGCCTTTTAACCCTTGCTCAGAGTTAAGCAAGGGTTAAAAGGCAAAAAAATCCTTATGCAAAGGAGGCGCGTGGTTCTCTGCCTCCTGATCTGGCAGCAGCAAATCGTGCCTAAGTTGCCTTTTTATTTAATTTTTTACATTTTCATCATGGCAGGCGGACAAGAGGAGAGTTGAAATCCACAGCTGGAAAAGGTATGTGGATCGGACGGAGTGAGGGGGGGAATGAAAAATTATTGTAATTTAATTTGTCATTTCTTATGTGAGGAATTTGTGTGTGTGTGTGTGTGCGCGCGCGTGTGTTTCTTTCTTCACAGCGGTGGGGTCGGAGGAAGCAGGGGGTGAGGCAGCGGAGCGCGGCAGCGGCAGGGACATTCTCTCCGCTGTGTTCGACAGGCGTCTCACGTTTATGTCCGCCATAAACGCGAGACACCTGGCCTGTCAGACACAGCGGCGGGGACGTTGCTTCTTGCCGCTGCCGCGCTCTTTCCTCACCAACCATAATCCTCACCGCACGTCACTGAGCAGGACATAACCCGCCGGCTAGAAAATGAGGTTAGAGGCTAAAATCAAGGCAGCCCAGAGAGAAGTTAATTGGCTGATGGAATTACAGAAGGATGTGAAGAGTAAGAATAGATTCAGCCGCTGAAAAAATACATGGACCGGATTCCATCTGAAACCCTCGAGATTGCTAAACAAAGGCTCACAGAAATGACTGCCAGATTAAGGAGATACATTAGAGAACAGTTGTCAAGAAGATAAATGCCCTCTTCTTCAAAGAGCCATCCAAGGTGTCCTCCCAAGTGGAGTATAATAACATAGTCACAGCAGAGGCACCAACAACAGAAACTGAACAATTCTGGAATAACATATGGGTGAAACAGAAGACACATAAATCCAGTGATTAAGTGACTGCAGGACCTGAGAGCAGACATAACAATCTCTCAGAACAGGAACCAGTTACTATCACAGTAGCAGACATTCAACAATTGGTTAGAACATGAAGAACTGGACAACACTTTGTGCAGACGTGATCCCTATCTATTGGTTAAAGAAACAAAGAGCGGTGAATGACCTTCTAGCAGCACAGATGAACCAGCTGTTAGCAGCAGGCTCTCACCCAAACTGGCTAACACAAGGAAGAAGATCGTGAAAAACTCCCACAAGGTAACAAGAGCATTTATACTATAGTACAGTATGTACTGTGCTATTTAGTAAACCATAGTAAATGTTGATGAAATCTCTATGAACGTTCTGAAGAACAAGCATAGGAAATTCATTTTTTTAAATTTATTTATTTCGTCAAGCATGTATTAACAACATATATAAGTATAAACATGATTTTGAATGCATGAAATAGATACGAATAAAAGGGAACATTAGGGACAGGGACGGTAGGCACATTGGTGCGCTTACGCACGCCCCTTACATAAAACGATTCTTTAAATACCCGGGATTCAAATTGCTAAAAGTCATACTTATAAGCATGAACTTGGACCAGGTAAATAAAGAATAAAAATAAAGGCAACATGTTCGACCAGCACAGATTTCCTGATAATTTTGAGACAACTTCATTTTAATAGTCCAGTGTATGAACTTTAATTAAATCAGTGAGTTAATTAAAGCACTGATAATCATGGACATAGTTTTTCCTCCTACAAATGAGCATAGATGGTCACTCACGCCCTCGTCACCTCAAGACTGGATTACTGCAATGCGCTCTACATGGGGCTGCCCTTGAAGAGTGTTCGAAGACTTCAGTTAGTCCAGAATGCACGCGCGAGCGATAGTGGGCGTACCTAGGTACACCCACCTTACACTATCCTCCGCGAGCTGCACTGGCTTCCCATTGGTCTCCGGACACGCTTCAAGGTGCTAGTCGTTACTTTTAAAGCCCTACATGGTATTGGACCTGGGTACCTGAGAGACCGCCTCCTGCCACATACCTCCCAATGACTATAAGATCACACAGACTAGGCCTCCTCCAGATTCCATCTGCCGGTCAATGTCGGCTGGTGACTCGCCAGGGGAGGGCCTTCTCTGTAGCTGCTCCGGCCCTATGGAACAATCTTCCCGTGGAGATCCGGACCCTTACTACCCTTCCGGCCTTCCGCAAAGCGACTAAGACCTGGCTGTTCCGGCAGGCCTGGGGCTGTTGATTTTGTCCAGCCCCATCCTAAGTTATGAATGTTGTAGAATTTTAATGTTTGTTTTTTAATTTTTTGTATGTTCCCCCTTCCTTTTATCTGTAAGCCGCCCTGAGTCTCTCAAGATGGGCGGCATACAAACCCTATTAAATAAATAAATAAACAAATAAAAATAAATAAATAAATAAATAAAAATAAATAAATAAAATAAATAGCTCAGGGGTTGGCAGTCTTAAACACTTAAAGAGCCATTTGGACCCATTTCCCACAGAAAAGAAAACACAAACCCTTCCCATGCCTGACTATTTCCTGAGCGGCTACAAAACTAGTATCTGTAGTTGAAGTAAGCCTTCTGTTTTCTTCTGAAACTTTTTTTTCTTGGATTTTTCACCATGTTGGGCCTACCGGGGGTTGAAAAGCTCAAGAAATCACGTTCCAGCGGGTGTCACATGTTGGCAGGTGTAATGCATATTTTGAGCAACAGGGAGCCACAGCAGAGGGATAAAAGAGCCACATGCGGCCCCAGAGCCACAGATTGCTGGCCCCTAGCATAGCTGATACACTATCTAAAGTTGAACAAATGTATTCCAGGCTCTGACCATTCTATAGGTCAAACTTGGATCGAGGAGTAGTTCCAGTCTGCAAATGTGTGTTTTCAATGGAATACTTACCCCTTACAAAACATATTAAATTATGTCTAGGGCAACAGTTTTTTTAAACCAGGAGCACCACCGTTTTGCTTTCTCGAGTTTCAGTTCTCCCAATTCATTATTGTGTCAAGATCTATCTAAACTGCAACACCTTACTAGAATCGGGCATGATTTGGATAGTCATAGAATTTCTACCTAACTTCTAGAGGACCATTCCTTGAGACCAGTCATGGGATGAACTACCATTCTGGTTGGTTTATGGTTTGGTTTATGGTTTATTAAACTTGTATGCCGCCCTATTTCCCGGGGGGGGGGGGACTCAGGGCGGCTAACAAACTCATAGGGGAAGTGGTAATACAAAAAACAAACCAGACAAAACAATTACAGAAAAACAGATTAAAACTCCTCAACAGCCACAACAATTCGAGTGGGGCTGGGAACTCATCAGCCCCAGGCCTGCCGGAACAGCCAGGTCTTAACGGCTTTGCGGAAAGCCTGAAGGGTGGTGAGGGTCCGAATCTCCACGGGGAGATCGTTCCAGAGGGCCGGAGCAGCCACAGAGAAGGCCCTCCCCCGGGAGGTCGACAGTCGACACTGGCTAGCTGATGGAATCCAGAGGAGACCTAATCTGTGGGATCTAATTGGTTGCAGGGAGGTAATTGGCAGGAGGCGGTCTCTCAATTACCCAGGTCCGATACCATGTAGGGCTTTAAAAGTAACGACTACCACCTTGAAACGTATCCGGAGTCTAATAGGCAGCCAGTGCAGCTCACGGAGGATAGGTGTAACGTGGGTGCACCCACAATCGCTCGTGCGGCCGCATTCTGGACAAGCTGAAGTCTCCGAATGCTCTTCAAGGGCTGCCCCATGTAGAGCGCATTACAATAGTCCAGTCTTGAGGTCACAAGGGCGTGAGTGACAGTTCTGAGTGCCTCCCGGTTCAGGTAGGGACGCAATTGGTGCACCAGGCGGACCTGGGCAAATGTCCCCCTGGTCACAGCTGACAAATGGTGTTCTAAGGTCAGCTGTGGGTCTAGGAGGACTCCCAAATTGCGAACCCTGTCTGAGGGGCGTATAATTTCACCCCCCAGCCTGAGAGATGGAATACAAGGCCAATTATTGGGAGGGAAAAAACAAGCCACTCGGTCTTGTCGGGATTGAGTGCAAGCTTGTTCACACCCATCCAGACCCTAACAGCCTCCAGGCACTGACACATCACGTCAACCGCTTCACTGAGTTGGCATGGGATGGACAGATACAGCTGTGTATCGTCTGCATATTGGTGGTATTTTATCCCGTGCTGCCGAATGATCTCACCCAGTGGCTTCATGTAGATGTTAAACAGGAGGGGGGACAGGACCGAACCCTGCGGCACTCCATACTCTGCCCTCCAACCAACACCAACTGCGACCTGTCCGAGAGGTAGGAGGAGAACCACCGAAGAACGGTGCCTCCCACTCCTAGATAAAGAGAACATTTTCAGGTGTTGCAAGCATCCTGCACCACATCCTAGAAATATTCCTTCAGGAAGGACTAAGAACAGTCTAAAAAGCTTCTCCCTCTTTCTCATTCATGTCCTTCCCAGCAGTGGTGGTATTCAGCTGGTTCGGACCAGTTCAGTATGGTGGTATTCAGCCGGTTCAGACCAGTTCAGTATGGTGGTATTCAGCCAGTTCGGACCAATTCAGTATGGTGGTATTCAGCCAGTTCGGGCCAGTTCAGTATGGTGGTATTCAGCCAGTTCGGACCAGTTCAGTATGGTGGTATTCAGCCAGTTCAAACTGGTAGTGCATGCATGCTGACATTTTCAGTGCATGGAAAACCAGTGGTAAAATTAAGTGAAACCCACCTCTGCTTCCCAGCAATGCGATACAGTAGAAGTCCTCAATCTCTGTGGCTCCATGCACTTATAGCGGCAAAGTGGGATGGGGATGGTTTTATGTATGCCACCTAGAAGTGTGCAAACGAAATTTCATGCACTTCCCTGCCACTTCTGCGTTCCAGTTTCTAACAGGCCATGGACTGGTATTGGTCTGCTACCTGTGGGCTGGGGACCCCTGCGATAGAGGATGATATGTTGGTGGATTTTAATAAAAGTTAGGGAGGTTCCTTAGATCCAATAGGAATGAGAACCCTTTTGTAATTCACACTGTAGGGAACTGTGTTTCAGTAAATACATACAGAACACAGCTAGGGGTATAAATGGCTCCAGTAACATCCTGTAAAGTAAAGAGGACTTGTGTCCTTTCTGGATTTCTGAATAACAATAAGTCTGACATAGAATTAATCTTAATAATGAGGTGAATGATTTTCTATGGCCAGCACGCATACAATGGGTTTAATTGAATGTTTCAAAAATGAGTAATAACAATGACCAGTTGTTTTTAGTACAAAGAACAGATCACCTTCTGACCTCTTGAAAACTAATGTATTTTGGAGTGAGGTATTTGGACACCCTATCAGATCTAGGTTGCTTTGTCCTCAATTTGTGGAAGAAAAAGTTTCTCAATAATGAATCAAAAGACCACATAATGTAGACGATAGCTGGAAATAGCTTTAAGGCACACCACAAGCGAGTGATATCTCATTATTTATTGAGGCCTGACCTTGATGTTTTTGAGTCTATCTTCCAAATAATGTATCCACTGAAGGAGGCTACACTCCTCTAAAAATGCTTAGGTATACATTGGTTAATGTTTAAGGGCAATAGAATACTGTGGTGTATAATATTGCTGTACTTAATAACTATAGTGTGTATAAACTGGCTTAAGATTACACATTTATGACATTTAGGTGCCACCAATATTTAATTACACAGGTCAATACAGATAAGCTTTGTGGGAATCTGATTAAGGTGAGTGGTATATTTCACACTTCAAGGAACTGTGCCTTTTTTTCTTTGATTAATTTGCCTTCTTTCTTCTGGTTTAAAAAAATAGATTGCAGTGAAAGGAAGTTTAACATTTTCACCAACAGGAGCTATACAATTCTGGCTGTACAGTTTAGATCAGGGATGAAATCAACTTACCTTTGCTACCCTTCGTAAATGTTAGCGCGGGCAGGACTTTCCGCGCATGTGCAAAATGTCAAAAACGGGACATGATGACTTCCGGGCTGGGGAGGGGGGGAGGCAGAACCTACTACCAAGCGTGGCTGCAACGGTAAGTAGAATAGCAAGGAGCGGGGGAATCTTCTGTGTCACACAATTTAGATTAGCTAGAAAGCGGGAAATCTGGCGATTCTAGCTAATATAAATCATGTGTCACAGCTGATTGTCAGAAATACCGGTTTGCCTGAACCGGTAGCATTTTTTTTTTTACTACCAGTTTGGGTGAACCGGTAGTATTTTGTACTACCAGTTTGGGCAAACCAGTCCGAACCGGTAGCATTTCACCCCTTGGTGAAAGATCCATGAAAGACTCAGGTTTTCTCAGGTTATAGAAAACAGTCCTTTTTGGTAGTCATCAAACTCCCCAGATGTGGGGAATACTATTCGGATTCGGATTTATTGGATTTATATGCCGCCTTTCTCCTAAGGACTCAGGGCGGCATACAACATTAAAAGAAACACATAATACAAAAGTTTTAAAAAAATCAAATAGAATATCCCAAACAAACCCAATTAGAATTAACAATAACATTTTAAAAAATCGATTAAAATTAACAATGATCAATCATTTATTTTGTTTTGTTCAGGCCAGGCTGGCTTGCTGGAAAAGCCAACTTTTTAGGGCGCGTCGGAAGGACCTATATATCATAAGAGGTCCATCTTTCCTCCTTCTTCTCATTCCTTTGCCCAGATATTGTTGGGAAACAGCCAGCCAAACAAGGAGGAGGACTCAAGAGGGCAACTAGCCTTGCATCCTTGTGCAGTTGTAAGGAACTTAAGCCTGACTTCCCCTAAGTTCCACATAACTTTTTCTGTTTGTTCCCAAGGGAATGCAAGTAGTCTGGGCAGATTCCTGTATTATAGGTAGAACACAATAAAGTAGTAAACCTCAACCTGGTTGCTTGCACATGACAGATATTTCTTTCTGTCCGTATTTCTTTTGAGTTGTGCTTTCAAACAAATTTCTGCAGTGTAAGATTTGTGTTCAAATATTTAAGAAGGTGGGATTTTATAATCTTTATTATAGGCCACATCACTGCACATCAGATTCATTCCTTGGGACTTTGAGGTAACAGCTTTAGTTGAGAGTAACGTTACTAGACAGTATGAATCATATGAAATAAAGAGACTCATGTCCTCCCTTAATATACTGAAACTCCCTATGTTCCAGGGGTGGGTTTCTTGCCCCGTTCCAACCGGTTTGGTTGGAACGGGGCCGGCGGCGTCCTCGTGCACGCGCGCGGCACACGCATGCATACTAGCGTCTGTGCGAGGCTCCAGCTGCTCCTGGAGGATCGCACAGGCACTGTATGCGTCCTGTAGAACTGTATGCACTGTATGCGTCCTGTAGAATTCATCAAAACCGGGTAAGGAGTGCGGGTGGGCAGCTGGGCCCTTCGCCGTTCCCGGAAGTTACTTACTTCCGGGTTCGCCGACCAACCGGTTCGCAGGGACTGCCGCGAACCGGTTGAAACCCACCCCTGGCTTTCAAACAAATTTCTGCAGTGTAAGATTTGTCTTCAACTATTTAAAAAGGTGGGATTCTTATAATTTCTATAGGCCACATCACTGCACATCAGATTCATTCCTTGGGACTTTGAGGTAACAGCTTTAGTTGAGAGTAATGTTACTAGACAGTATGAAACATATGAAGTAAAGAGGCTCATGTCCTCCCTTAATATACTGAAACTCCCTATGTTCTTACTGATCTATCAGTACAGCTATTTGCACTTTTGGAAACGTATTAGAGAAGGAACGAGACTGGAACATCTGTCCAGCAAAGGTCTCATCTATTTGAGTTAATGTGGTCCCAACAGAGTGAAACAAGGTCAGGACACCCACTTCTTTGCCACTTTCATATCCCAAATACATATTTTCTGGTACCATAAATACCTGCTATGCAGACAAGTCCAGTAACAGTTTCCACATCCCTTCCAATTCATCTCTTTTGCTTCAAACCTGCTCAGTTGCAAGTTCGTAGTTCTATCTTGTTCTATCCAACCATGTAGAACCAGAGTTCCATGCCAAGATATTTCCCTAGAAGTCTTCTGTGAACTCTTCCATTAAACAACCGCAGCGCTGATTGCAATTAATTCCACCAATAAAAGCTCTCATGGGTTCTTTGAAATAAATAGGAAAGGACCAACACGAAGCAGATCTACCTAGTAGATACTCCACAACAATGAAAAATAATATCTATTGGCAAAAGTACATGTAAAGGTTTAAAGGTAAAGGTTCCCCTCACACATATATGCTAGTCATTTCCAACTCTACGGGGCGGTGCTCATCTCCGTTACAAAGCCGAAGAGCCAGCACTGTCCAAAGATGTCTCCGTGATCATGTGGGCGGCATGACTCAACGCCGAAGGTGCACAGAATGCTGTTATTTTCCCACCAAAGGTGGTTCCTATTTTTCTATTTGCATTTTTTAATGTGCTTTCAAACTGCTAGGTTGGCAGAAGCTGGGACAAGTATCGGGAGCTCACTCCATTATGCAGCACTAGGGATTTGAACCACTGAACTGCCGACTTTTCTGATCAACAAGTTCAGCGTCTTCACCACTGAGCCACATCCACATAGATACACCCATGTTACACCTATCCTCCACAAGCTGCACTGGCTTTCTATTGGTCTCCGAATGCACTTCAAGGTGCTGGTCATTACCTTTAAAGCCCTACATGGCCTAGGACCTGGATATCTGAGAGACCGCCTCCTGCCACATACCTCCCAACAGCCGATAAGATCTTATAGGTTAGGCCTTCTCCGGGTTCCATCAACTGGACAATGCCGGCTGGCGACCCCTCGGGGAGGGCCTTCTCTGTAGCTGCTCTGGCCCTGTGGAATGATCTACCCGTAGAAATCCGGACCCTTCCCACTCTCTCGGCCTTCCGAAAAGCCACTAAGACCCGGCTATTCCGGCAGGCCTGGGGCTGTTGACTTCATGAACGAGGTCCAGCCCCACCTAGATTGAGTGTATGGTGTATTGTTTTAAACTTGTTGTCTTTCCCTATTTTTAACTTTTTATCTTTTAATCTTGTTCTTGTAAGCCGCCCGGAGTCCTACGGGATTGGGCGGCATATAAATTTATTAAATTACAATTACATCCCATTAAAAAATACATGTAAGTTAGCCTAATTCCGAACGAATGCTCAACCTCACCTATTGAATCAGGGGTGGGTTTCTCGCCCCGTTCCAACCGGTTCGGTTGGAACAGGGCCGGCGGCATCTTCGTGCATGCGCGCAGTGCACGCATGCGTACTAGCACCTGTGCGATGCTCCAGCTGCTCCTGGAGGATCACACAGGCGCTGTATGCATTCTGCGCATGCGTGGAAGTACAGAACCCGTCAAAACCGGGTAAGAAATGCAGGGGGCGGGTGGATCCTTCGGCGTTCCCGGAAGTTACTTACTTCCGGGTTCGCCGACCAACCGGTTCGCGGGGACCGCCGCGAACCGCCTGAAACCCACCCCTGTATTGAATCCACATAGACCATTGCTGCAGTGTCCTAATGGAAAGCTTATCCGAACAACTCATAATTCAGTTTTTCTTGAGAAAGATAACTATCGTGGGCTCTAGCCTTCCCCATACATATCTCTTGAGATTTGAGTCATTAGTTTTCTTTTGTGGTTGAATTAAGTGTTCCCAGGGGTTGATGAGTTATTCTCTCCATGCAATATTTTCAGTGATAACCATCATCAACAAACTTTAAGCGGTAAGTTTCCTTTGACTGACGTTAATAAAATTATATTTTGGGAAATAATTAAGGGCACCCTGGGACCTTCTCAGTCCATAAATAAAGATAGTCAGTGGCAACCGAATGAAGTCTGAGCTTAATCTAGAGAATGACTAAATCCTGGGCCATTTTTGGTTCCCATAGGCCGTATGAACATTTGATTTTATCAAGCCCTGGCTTCCTTAGCACTACTAGAAACTATTCATCTCAATCCAGTAAGAGAGATACATGTGATGGGGCAGTTTTTCACATGTGCAGCCAATCAAATAGACATTCCCACGCACGCTGTGATTCATCAGTTTCCTATTACAATTGGAATGGATTTCCACCCCTATCCAGAGATTGCAGTTGCCATGAATTAATACAAAAGTTCCTCCTGAAGTCATTGGCTGATTCATGCCAGAATGGAAAAGTACAAAGAACATTAAGACAGCAGGCCTCTTGAACGTAGCTATATCTTTGGCGAGGCTCGGATGTAGCTTTGTGATCTTACTTTACTTTTTTATCATTGTACGTATAAACACAGTTTACGCATACAACGAAATTCACATAACACCCAGAGACCAGGCCAGTGGTGGGTTTCAAATTTTTTTAGAACCTCTTCTGTAGGGGTGGCCTGCTTTGTGGGAGTGGCTTGCTGGCTATGTGACTGGGTGAGAGTGGCTTGCCAGACATGTGACTGGATGGGCATGGCCAACTTGTAAAATGTGGTGAAACTCACTTAACAATGTTCCTGCTTAGCAACCAAAATGTTGGTTCAGGAACTCTGGCATTGAAGTGTGCAAGTCTTAAAACTGTCAAGTTACAAGACCCTTGCACCCCTAACCCTTTAGAAAAAAGTCCCCGGGGTGTTCAAACTTGACAGCTTTAAGACTTGTGGACTTCAACTCCCAGAATTCCTCCTCCAGTCATGTTGGCTCAGGAACTCTGGCATTGAAGTGTGCAAGTCTTAAAGCTGTCAAGTTATAAGACCCTTGCACCCCTGACCCTTTAGAAAAAAAAACCCAGGGGTGTTCAAACTTGACAGCTTTAAGACTTGTGGACTTCAACTCCCAGAATTCCTCTTCTTGCTCTTCATCTTGATGATGTGGGGATGGGCGGGGAAGGGAGCTGGAACCAGTTCTCAACAGCACTATAGATTTGTGGAACCTCTTCTATAGAAGAGGTTAGAACTGGCAGGAACCCACCCCTGGACCAGGCCCCACACATAACAATCCCCAAACACCCCCTATCCCCCACCAAAATTTTTCCACCCTTAAGCCTCCCAAACCATCGACACAACAGACCAAGTAGTGTTGTCCAATAGCTCATTGAAGGTAGCCCTTTAGTTCATTGTTGAGTGCAATTATAACTCTGGGATAAAAGCTATTCAGAAGTCGTGTGGTCTTGTTTTAATTGTTCTGTATCTTCTGCCAGAAGACAACAGTCTAAAAAGATTGTAAGCAGGATGAGAAGAGTCTCTGAGAATGTTGTGCAACTTCCTCAAACAGCAAGATGCGAAGATGTCATCCAGGGCTGGTAGCTGGGGCCCAGTGATATTCTGGGCAGTTTTAATGATTCTCTGTAGAGCTATCTCAGGGATAGATGCATTGAATTGAAGAAACTCTAAGGTGGGTTTCCTCCAAAGCGGTCAATACTTCCCCCCAAGTGTCAATGGGACTATCCATTGTTGTTGTTGTTGTTATTATTCATAGCAATATTATCTAAAGTTATTTATTTTATTAAAATAAATAAAAGTTATTTACTTAATAAACTTTATTAATAAATAAAGTTATTTATTTATTGCCACCACGGTGCCGAGGGTGGCGCAGTGGTTAATTGCAGCATTGCAGGCTAGTTCAGCTGACTGCAGTTCTGCAGTTCAGCTGTTCAAATCTCACCGGCTCAGGGTTGACTCAGCCTTCCATCCTTCCGAGGTGGTTTAAAATGAGGACCCGGATTGTGTTGGGGTGATATGCTGCCTCTGTAAAACCGCTTAGAGAGGGCTGAAAGCCTATGAAGTGGTATATAAGTCTAACTGCTATGCTATTCTATTGCTATTTTCATGTAATAAATGTGTGTGTGTGTGGATGTCGATGAACAATCTGGAACTCTTCAGCCAATGAACTGAAGAGACACGAAACCTGCTCTAAAGCTTCAGAACCGAATCTCAGCCCGCTATGTGAATTGGTCTCATTCAAGACAATGATGACTCCTCATACAGACGGGAGGTTGGTGTGACCAGAACAATCTGGAACTGAACACATTCAAACCGTAGAAATGGTGGTAGACTTTGGGAGAAACCCTCCCATACTATCACCTCTTACAATACTAGACAACACAGTATCAACAGTAGAGAACTACTGAGCAAGGAAGGATACAACTTGTTTAAAGTTAGCTTTATAAAAGGGGAGTTAAAGTACAAGTGAGGGATGATGCTAAAGGCTGTTAGTTTATTTTAGAATATGGTTGTTAATGTTTATACCAGTGGTGGGTTTCAAAAATTGTTCGAACCTACTCTGTGGGTGTGGCCTCCTTTGTGGGAGTGGCTTGCCACCCATGTGATCGGATGGGAGTGGCTTGCTGCCCATGTGACCGGATATGAAGATGCCGATGACACTTGTCAGAACCACCGTAAATTACCTCACACACAGCACTGGCATGCATAAGAATAGGATGTAAACTTGTTTTTTAAAAGGCATCTTTGGTTTGCGTTAAAACAATTTCGACACACGCAATGTTCTGATTGCACCACAAACGCAGTAGTCATCCTTGCCTTTCACAGAGGCACTGAGTTTTATAAATGTGAGCATGATAGTGTAGAATAATCATATCCAAGGACCAGTGGTGGGTTTCAAAAAATGTTGGAAGCTCTTCTGTAGGTGTGGCCTGCTTTCCGGGTCGACTGGTGGAACCTCTTCTAACCAGTTTGGTAGATTTGATGAACCGGTTCTACCGAATAGCTGCGAACTGGTAGGAACCCACCTCTGGTTTATACCCTGTATTTGCTCTGGGAGGTTAGGGGGGGAGGTTCGGGGGGGGGGAAGATGGGTTGGGGGGGGAGGTATATATCTGTAAAAAAATTTAAAGCTTTTAATAAAAAAAAGAGTTTGTGGCAGATGGTAATCTGTACTTTACTTTTTAAAAAAGTTCCTCTCGACTCTGACAACTTATTCACTTTCTATAATTTGCTCTGTTGTCTGACTTCACTTAGAAAACTTCATTTAAGGTAAATTTAAACTCCTGCTGGTGCAATAATAGTGCTCTTCCCTGCTATTCCAGCAAAGAGTTCATATTCCTTGTACTGGATTTCACTGTTCACTTGTATTGGATTAACAGTGAATTGCAAATAGTTCTTCAACTGTTTTTAGGAATGCTATTTCCAGAACCGTGTCAACAATGCTTCACTTATGAAATTAAATTCTTTCAAAAAAAGCATCCCTAAGGGATCCACGGGAAATATTGCCCTCTTTCATGTATTTAGTGATGCTGGGTTTGAAGATGCTTGCTATCTTAAAAGTGTCAGGACATTAATATCTTTACATTGCTCAGTGTACTGAAGTCATTTCAAATTCTGGAGTTTAGACTATTAAAGTTACTTAGGAATTCTAGTTTCTCTTGCACAAAGAAGTAATTCCATGTAATTTTATAGGCTATACTTAAGGTCTACCAAAGTTATTAATACACAAGATCTTGACATCCCTTGAATCACTCTGCTGAATACAGGTATGGGTTTATCTTAACAGGCATTGCCTTCACTGTGGTGCTTTCCAGCCACAGTCTTAATTTAGACAAGTTACAACCTTAAAATTATATATTTTCTTGAAAATCAAACACAGGATTAGTTCATACTCATAAACAACATTTGATGTCTCATTCCTTGCTGGCACAGTCCCTCAAAACTGTCAGCTTGTAATGTGTGAAAGATTCCCATTAAATAATTTTAACTGTGTCTATTACCGTGTAATCCTAACCATATTTATTCAGTAGTAAATCCCTCTAAGTGGAATGGAATGTACTCTTCCGTAATTGTCCTTAGCAATTCAGTCTAAATGTGTATGTTTATGGTTGTGAGACAAACTTGTAAGAACTGGGTTAGAGAGCTGCTACAGTTTGGGGCCAACTGTAAGAAAGGCTGAGCACCAAAGAATGGAGGCCTTTGAACTATGGTGCTGGAGAAGACTCCTGTGAGTCCCTCGTACTGCAAGGCAATCAAACTGGTCAGCCCTAGAGGAGATCAGCCCTGACTGCTCTTTAGAAGGCCAGATCCTGAAGAGGAAACTCAAGTACTTTGGCACTTAATGAGAAGGAAGGACTCATTGGAGAAGAGCCTAATGCTGGGAAAGATGGAGGGCAAAAGAAGAAGGGGATGGCAGAGAATGAGGTGGCTAGATGGAGTCACCAAAGCAGAAGCATGAGCTTAAATGGGCTCCAGAGGATGGTAGAGGACAGGAAGCCTGGAGGAACGTTGTCCATGGGGGTTGCAATGGGTCAGATATGATTTTGCAACTAACTACAACACCACAGTTTGGGGTCTTTACTTTAAATCCTGACTTCCTAAAAAGCCAATATTATTAAACAAAGTAAAACCATTCCTTGGCTTAAAGTTTTGAAAACCCCAGGCATTTTAAGGAGTGTGGATTTTGTTAAGCATTTGAAATTAACATTATCATCAGGAGTTTTCAGCTGATGTATTTACTCTCCACACCAGTAATTGTGAAATAAAAGGATGGTCTGACTGGTGAGCAGACAGCAAAGTAATACCACTCTCTTTATTGGTTTAATTTTAGGTCACAATCGCTCACCTTTTTGTTCTTCTATAATTTGGCTTTTACTTTCCATGTCCTGGTGTTCTGACTGGGGGGGGGGAAACATTAACCTTTCAGAGAAGTAGTCCTGAGGAAGCATCAGGGCCTCCGAATGTCAACTCACACCAAGCATTAAATCTCACAAAACAGTGATAAGACAAAAGCATCCTTCCTTCTTGCTGGTTTTTATGGCGGCGTTGTCAAGTTGCAATTTACTGTTGGCATTGTTACACAAAGCCAGTATCCCGAGGCAGTTTAATCACATAAATCAATCTAAGTTCTTTTCCTCTCCTCCATAAAGTTGTGTGAATTAACTATCTGTGAAGTTTTTCTGAAGGCTCTCTTTCTCTGTGGACCTGAGATCTGCTATCTCTCTGAGCTTGGTGGTTTCCTGCAGATATTTTACTACCTGACTAGGTAGCATCTTCAGGGCTCTCTCTTCTATTGGTGCCAAGAGTCCCTGTGTGTTGCATTAGGCATTCCTTGGGATTGAGCCCTTGCCAGAAATAATTAATGGATGCACAAAACGGAGGAGCCATCCCAAGTTCCTAACATATATTACACCACATATTTAGTTGCCTCTGAAAAAAAAAAGAGAATCTTGCAACTCAAAATGGATTTAGCCTTAAGATATTTGTCCCCTTGAGATTGTGTCTCTATCCCATTGTTGGTGCATATCCTTCTTCTCATCCTATCCCCTCCACCCCGGCAATCTAGCACTGCAGAATATCATGTTTCATTTCCTAAAAGGTAAAGGTTCCCCTTGCATATATGTGCTAATCGTTCCCTACTCTAGGAGGTGGTGCTCATCTCTGTTTCAAAGCTGAAGAGCCAGCACTGTTCAAAGACATCTCCGTGGTCATGTGGCCGGCATGACTAAACGCTGAAGGAGCATGGAACGCTGTTACCTTCCCACCAAAGTGGTCCCTGTTTTTCTACTTGCATTTTTACATGCTTTTGAACTGCTTGGTTTTTCAGAAGCTGGGACAAGTAACGGGAACTCACTCCGTTTTGCAGCACTAAGGACTGCCGACCTTTCTAGTTAGTTTAGTTTAGTTTAGTTTAGTTTAGTTTATTGATCTTGTATGCCACCCACTCCCGAAGGATTCCGGGCGGCTTACAATAAACAAGGGAAGGGGATAAATAACACTTTAAAATATACAACATTCACAGTTACTGTGGGGCTGGATATTTCACAAGCCCCCCAGCCTGCTGGAGCAGCCAGGACTTGGTGGCTTTGCGGAAGGCCGGGGAGGTAGTAAGGGTCCGGATCTCCATGGGGAGGTCATTCCAGAGGGCTGGAGCTGCAACAGAGAAGGCTCTCCCCTGGGGAGTCGCCAGCCGACATTGGCTGGCAGATGGAATCTGGAGGAGACCTAACCTGTGAGATCTGATCGGTCTATGGGAGGTAATCAGCAGGAGGCGGTCTCTCAGGTACCCAGGTCCGATGCCATGCAGGGCTTTTATAGGTGACAACCAGCACCTTGAAGCGGGTCCGGAGACTAATGGGTAGCCAGTGCAGCTCGCGGAGGATAGGTTGTGACGTGGGTGTACCTGGGTGCACCCACAATCGCTCGCGCGGCTGCGTTCTGGACTAACTGAAGTCTTCGAACACTCTTCAAGGGCAGCCCCATGTAGAGCACGTTACAGTAATTTGATCTTTCTGATCAACAAGCTCAGCGTCTTAGCCACTGAGCCACCATGTCCCCATTTCCTATAAACTAGCCAATCACAGGTTGTGTTTTTGAAGCAAGAGCTCAATTCCTATCTGAAGTTCGGGAATGCTATGCCTATGCATGATCCCATGGCTCTCAACCACCAATGGGATTTATACCTGAACCTCATTTCTAGTAAGGTTCTAAATCAGCATATGATCTGCCCAGTGAGATTGTACACTCCATATACATTTGTGAAAGATCTTTCCTTGTACAAACACTTCTGCTAGAGGAATGACACACAACACCCTATGTGTAGTCTCTAA